>NW_027473602.1:200000-212043 GCF_050947335.1 Megachile rotundata | reverse complement strand
TCCGCATAGTCGGTTCGGTGAAACGATGACTGACAACCTATATAAAAAACGATTAAAACCAATAGAATAACGTATTACTAGAACATTTATACAATTTTGGCACGTTCGGATTCATAAATAACAAAATTATTGAAAATTTTTCGTTCCGCATAGTCGGTTCGGTGGACCGTCTGATGCGAGACAATGTCCCACCGGCATAGTCGGTTCGGTGAATCGACGACTGACAACCTATATAAAAAACGATTAAAACCTATAGAATAACGTATCACTAGAACATTTATACCATTTTGGCACGTTCGGATTCATAATTGACGAAATTATCGAAAATTTTTCATTGCGCAGAGTCGGTTCGGTGAAAAGGTGACTGACAACCTATATTAGAAATGATTAAAACGTATAGAATAACGCATTACTAGAACATTTATACTATTTTGGCACGTTCGGATTCATAATTAACGAAATTATCTAAAATTTTTCGTTCCGCATAGTCGGTTCGGTGAAACGATGACTGACAACCTATATTAAAAACGATTAAAACCTATAGAATAACGTATTATTAGAACGTTTATACAATTTTGGCACGTTCGGATTCATAAATAACAAAATTATTGAAAATTTTTCGTTCCGCATAGTCGGTTCGGTAGGCCGTCCGACCGGGACCAAGTCCGTTCGGCATAGTCGGTTCGGTGAAACGATGACTGACAACCTATACTAAGAACGATTAAAACCAATAGAATAACGCATTACTAGAACATTTATACCATTTTGACACGTTCGGATTCATAATTAACGAAATTATCGAAAATTTTTCATTACGCATAGTCGGTTCGGTGAAACGGTGACTGACAACATATATTAAAAATGATTAAAACGTAAAGAATAACGCATTACTAGACCATTTATACCATTTTGGCACGTTCGGATTCATAATTAACGAAATTATCCAAAATTTTTCGTTCCGCATAGTCGGTTCGGTGAAACGATGACTGACAACCTATATAAAAAACGATTAAAACCAATAGAATAACGTATTACTAGAACATTTATACAATTTTGGCACGTTCGGATTCATAAATAACAAAATTATTGAAAATTTTTCGTTCCGCATAGTCGGTTCGGTGGACCGTCTGATGCGAGACAATGTCCCACCGGCATAGTCGGTTCGGTGAATCGACGACTGACAACCTATATAAAAAACGATTAAAACCTATAGAATAACGTATCACTAGAACATTTATACCATTTTGGCACGTTCGGATTCATAATTGACGAAATTATCGAAAATTTTTCATTGCGCAGAGTCGGTTCGGTGAAAAGGTGACTGACAACCTATATTAGAAATGATTAAAACGTATAGAATAACGCATTACTAGAACATTTATACTATTTTGGCACGTTCGGATTCATAATTAACGAAATTATCTAAAATTTTTCGTTCCGCATAGTCGGTTCGGTGAAACGATGACTGACAACCTATATTAAAAACGATTAAAACCTATAGAATAACGTATTATTAGAACGTTTATTCAATTTTGGCACGTTCGGATTCATAAATAACAAAATTATTGAAAATTTTTCGTTCCGCATAGTCGGTTCGGTAGGCCGTCCGACCGGGACCAAGTCCGTTCGGCATAGTCGGTTCGGTGAAACGATGACTGACAACCTATACTAAGAACGATTAAAACCAATAGAATAACGCATTACTAGAACATTTATACCATTTTGACACGTTCGGATTCATAATTAACGAAATTATCGAAAATTTTTCATTACGCATAGTCGGTTCGGTGAAACGGTGACTGACAACATATATTAAAAATGATTAAAACGTAAAGAATAACGCATTACTAGACCATTTATACCATTTTGGCACGTTCGGATTCATAATTAACGAAATTATCCAAAATTTTTCGTTCCGCATAGTCGGTTCGGTGAAACGATGACTGACAACCTATATAAAAAACGATTAAAACCAATAGAATAACGTATTACTAGAACATTTATACAATTTTGGCACGTTCGGATTCATAAATAACAAAATTATTGAAAATTTTTCGTTCCGCATAGTCGGTTCGGTGGACCGTCTGATGCGAGACAATGTCCCACCGGCATAGTCGGTTCGGTGAATCGACGACTGACAACCTATATAAAAAACGATTAAAACCTATAGAATAACGTATCACTAGAACATTTATACCATTTTGGCACGTTCGGATTCATAATTGACGAAATTATCGAAAATTTTTCATTGCGCAGAGTCGGTTCGGTGAAAAGGTGACTGACAACCTATATTAGAAATGATTAAAACGTATAGAATAACGCATTACTAGAACATTTATACTATTTTGGCACGTTCGGATTCATAATTAACGAAATTATCGAAAATTTTTCGTTCCGCATAGTCGGTTCGGTGAAACGATGACTGACAACCTATATTAAAAACGATTAAAACCTATAGAATAACGTATTATTAGAACGTTTATACAATTTTGGCACGTTCGGATTCATAAATAACAAAATTATTGAAAATTTTTCGTTCCGCATAGTCGGTTCGGTAGGCCGTCCGACCGGGACCAAGTCCGTTCGGCATAGTCGGTTCGGTGAAACGATGACTGACAACCTATACTAAGAACGATTAAAACCAATAGAATAACGCATTACTAGAACATTTATACCATTTTGACACGTTCGGATTCATAATTAACGAAATTATCGAAAATTTTTCATTACGCATAGTCGGTTCGGTGAAACGGTGACTGACAACATATATTAAAAATGATTAAAACGTAAAGAATAACGCATTACTAGACCATTTATACCATTTTGGCACGTTCGGATTCATAATTAACGAAATTATCCAAAATTTTTCGTTCCGCATAGTCGGTTCGGTGAAACGATGACTGACAACCTATATAAAAAACGATTAAAACCAATAGAATAACGTATTACTAGAACATTTATACAATTTTGGCACGTTCGGATTCATAAATAACAAAATTATTGAAAATTTTTCGTTCCGCATAGTCGGTTCGGTGGACCGTCTGATGCGAGACAATGTCCCACCGGCATAGTCGGTTCGGTGAATCGACGACTGACAACCTATATAAAAAACGATTAAAACCTATAGAATAACGTATCACTAGAACATTTATACCATTTTGGCACGTTCGGATTCATAATTGACGAAATTATCGAAAATTTTTCATTGCGCAGAGTCGGTTCGGTGAAAAGGTGACTGACAACCTATATTAGAAATGATTAAAACGTATAGAATAACGCATTACTAGAACATTTATACTATTTTGGCACGTTCGGATTCATAATTAACGAAATTATCTAAAATTTTTCGTTCCGCATAGTCGGTTCGGTGAAACGATGACTGACAACCTATATTAAAAACGATTAAAACCTATAGAATAACGTATTATTAGAACGTTTATACAATTTTGGCACGTTCGGATTCATAAATAACAAAATTATTGAAAATTTTTCGTTCCGCATAGTCGGTTCGGTAGGCCGTCCGACCGGGACCAAGTCCGTTCGGCATAGTCGGTTCGGTGAAACGATGACTGACAACCTATACTAAGAACGATTAAAACCAATAGAATAACGCATTACTAGAACATTTATACCATTTTGACACGTTCGGATTCATAATTAACGAAATTATCGAAAATTTTTCATTACGCATAGTCGGTTCGGTGAAACGGTGACTGACAACATATATTAAAAATGATTAAAACGTAAAGAATAACGCATTACTAGACCATTTATACCATTTTGGCACGTTCGGATTCATAATTAACGAAATTATCCAAAATTTTTCGTTCCGCATAGTCGGTTCGGTGAAACGATGACTGACAACCTATATAAAAAACGATTAAAACCAATAGAATAACGTATTACTAGAACATTTATACAATTTTGGCACGTTCGGATTCATAAATAACAAAATTATTGAAAATTTTTCGTTCCGCATAGTCGGTTCGGTGGACCGTCTGATGCGAGACAATGTCCCACCGGCATAGTCGGTTCGGTGAATCGACGACTGACAACCTATATAAAAAACGATTAAAACCTATAGAATAACGTATCACTAGAACATTTATACCATTTTGGCACGTTCGGATTCATAATTGACGAAATTATCGAAAATTTTTCATTGCGCAGAGTCGGTTCGGTGAAAAGGTGACTGACAACCTATATTAGAAATGATTAAAACGTATAGAATAACGCATTACTAGAACATTTATACTATTTTGGCACGTTCGGATTCATAATTAACGAAATTATCTAAAATTTTTCGTTCCGCATAGTCGGTTCGGTGAAACGATGACTGACAACCTATATTAAAAACGATTAAAACCTATAGAATAACGTATTATTAGAACGTTTATTCAATTTTGGCACGTTCGGATTCATAAATAACAAAATTATTGAAAATTTTTCGTTCCGCATAGTCGGTTCGGTAGGCCGTCCGACCGGGACCAAGTCCGTTCGGCATAGTCGGTTCGGTGAAACGATGACTGACAACCTATACTAAGAACGATTAAAACCAATAGAATAACGCATTACTAGAACATTTATACCATTTTGACACGTTCGGATTCATAATTAACGAAATTATCGAAAATTTTTCATTACGCATAGTCGGTTCGGTGAAACGGTGACTGACAACATATATTAAAAATGATTAAAACGTAAAGAATAACGCATTACTAGACCATTTATACCATTTTGGCACGTTCGGATTCATAATTAACGAAATTATCCAAAATTTTTCGTTCCGCATAGTCGGTTCGGTGAAACGATGACTGACAACCTATATAAAAAACGATTAAAACCAATAGAATAACGTATTACTAGAACATTTATACAATTTTGGCACGTTCGGATTCATAAATAACAAAATTATTGAAAATTTTTCGTTCCGCATAGTCGGTTCGGTGGACCGTCTGATGCGAGACAATGTCCCACCGGCATAGTCGGTTCGGTGAATCGACGACTGACAACCTATATAAAAAACGATTAAAACCTATAGAATAACGTATCACTAGAACATTTATACCATTTTGGCACGTTCGGATTCATAATTGACGAAATTATCGAAAATTTTTCATTGCGCAGAGTCGGTTCGGTGAAAAGGTGACTGACAACCTATATTAGAAATGATTAAAACGTATAGAATAACGCATTACTAGAACATTTATACTATTTTGGCACGTTCGGATTCATAATTAACGAAATTATCTAAAATTTTTCGTTCCGCATAGTCGGTTCGGTGAAACGATGACTGACAACCTATATTAAAAACGATTAAAACCTATAGAATAACGTATTATTAGAACGTTTATACAATTTTGGCACGTTCGGATTCATAAATAACAAAATTATTGAAAATTTTTCGTTCCGCATAGTCGGTTCGGTAGGCCGTCCGACCGGGACCAAGTCCGTTCGGCATAGTCGGTTCGGTGAAACGATGACTGACAACCTATACTAAGAACGATTAAAACCAATAGAATAACGCATTACTAGAACATTTATACCATTTTGACACGTTCGGATTCATAATTAACGAAATTATCGAAAATTTTTCATTACGCATAGTCGGTTCGGTGAAACGGTGACTGACAACATATATTAAAAATGATTAAAACGTAAAGAATAACGCATTACTAGACCATTTATACCATTTTGGCACGTTCGGATTCATAATTAACGAAATTATCCAAAATTTTTCGTTCCGCATAGTCGGTTCGGTGAAACGATGACTGACAACCTATATAAAAAACGATTAAAACCAATAGAATAACGTATTACTAGAACATTTATACAATTTTGGCACGTTCGGATTCATAAATAACAAAATTATTGAAAATTTTTCGTTCCGCATAGTCGGTTCGGTGGACCGTCTGATGCGAGGCAATGTCCCACCGGCATAGTCGGTTCGGTGAATCGACGACTGACAACCTATATAAAAAACGATTAAAACCTATAGAATAACGTATCACTAGAACATTTATACCATTTTGGCACGTTCGGATTCATAATTGACGAAATTATCGAAAATTTTTCATTGCGCATAGTCGGTTCGGTGAAAAGGTGACTGACAACCTATATTAAAAATGATTAAAACGTATAGAATAACGCACTACTAGACCATTTATACCATTTTGCCACGTTCGGATTCATAATTAACGAAGTTATCTAAAATTTTTCGTTCCGCATACTCGGTTCGGTGAAACGATGATTGACAACCTATATATAAAACGATTAAAACCAATAGAATAACGTATTACTAGAACATTTATACAATTTTGGCACGTTCGGATTCATAAATAACAAAATTATTGAAAATTTTTCGTTCCGCATAGTCGGTTCGGTGGACCGTCCGATGCGAGACAATGTCCCACCGGCATAGTCGGTTCGGTGAATCGACGACCGACAACCTATATAAAAAACGATTAAAACCTATAGAATAACGTATCACTAGACCATTTATACCATTTTAGCACGTTCCTATTCATGATTAACGAAATTATCGAAAATTTTTCATTGCGCATAGTCGGTTCGGTGAAACGGTGACTGACAACCTATATTAAAAATGATTATAACGTATAGAATAACGTATCACTAGAACATTTATACAATTTTGGCACGTTCGGATTCATAAATAACAAAATTATTGAAAATTTTTCGTTCCGCATAGTCGGTTCGGTGAAACGATGACTGACAACCTATATTAAAAACGATTAAAACCTATAGAATAACGTATTACTGGAACATTTATACAATTTTTGCACGTTCGGATTCATAAATAACAAAATTATTGAGAATTATTCGTTCCGCATAGTCGGTTCGGTGGGCCGTCCGAGCACGACCAAGTCCGTCCGGCATAGTCGGTTCGGTGAAACGATGACTGACAACCTATACTAAGAACGATTAAAACCAATAGAATAACGTATTACTAGAACGTTTATACAACTTTGGCACGTTCGGATTCATAAATAACAAAATTATTGAGAATTATTCGTTCCGCATAGTCGGTTCGGTGAAACGATGATTGACAACCTGTATAAAAATTGTTCATAACCGATAAAGTAACGTATTTCTAGCACCGATATACCGTTTCGGCACTTTCGGATACATAATTAACGAAATTATCGAAAATTTTTCATTCCGCATAGTCGGTTCGGTGAAACGATGACTGACAACATATATAAAAAACGATCAAAACCTATAGAATAACGTATTGCTAGAACATTTATACCACTTTGGCACGTTCGGATTCATTATTAACGTAATTATCGAAATTTTTTCATTCCGCATAGTCGGTTCGGTGAAACGATGATTGACAACCTATATAAAAATTGCTCAAAACCAATAAAGTAACGTATATCTAGCACCGCTATACCGTTTCGGCACGTTCGGATTCATAAATGTCGAAATTAACGGAGAAACATCGTTCCGCATAGTCGGTTCGGTGAACCGATGACTGACAACGCATATAAAAAACACTTAGAATCGATGCCGTAGCCGATTTCTATTGCCGCTAGAACGTTTTGGTACGTCCGAATTCAATATCGTAGAAATTATCCACGAAACTCTGTTCCGCATAGTCGGTTCGGTGGACCGTCCGAGTGCGACCAAGTCCCTCCGGCATAGTCGGTTCGGTGGATCGGCTACTGACAACCTATTGAATTATTGCTTAGAATAGATAAAGTAACGTATTTCTAGTGTCCCTATACCGTTTTGGCACGTTCGGATGCACTATTGTAGATATTATCGATAAAACTCCGTTCCGCTTAGTCGGTTCGGTGAACCGATGACCGACAACGCATAGAAAAATCACTCAGTATCGATACTGTAACGGATTTCTATTACCGCCATAACGTTTTTGTACGTTCGAATTCAAAATGGTAGAAATTATCGACGAAACTCCGTTCCGCTTAGTCGGTTCGGTACGGAGCGCAACCGCGACTATGTCCCCCCGGCATAGTCGGTTCGGTGGATCGGCTACTGACAACCTATTGAATTAATGCTCAGAATCGATGCAGTAACGTATTTCTAGCATTCCTATACCGTTTTGGCACGTTCGGATCCACTATTGTACATATTATCGACAAAACTCCGTTCCGCTTAGTCGGTTCGGTGAACCGATGACCGACAACGCATAGAAAAATCACTCAGTATCGATACTGTAACGGATTTCTATTACCGCCATAACGTTTTTGTACGTTTGAATTCAAAATGGTAGAAATTATCGACGAAACTCCGTTCCGCTTAGTCGGTTCGGTACGGAGCGCAACCGCGACTATGTCCCCCGGGCATAGTCGGTTCGGTGGATCGGCTACTGACAACCTATTGAATTAATGCTCAGAATCGATGCAGTAACGTATTTCTAGCATTCCTATACCGTTTTGGCACGTTCGGATCCACTATTGTAGATATTATCGATAAAATTCCGTTCCGCTTAGTCGGTTCGGTGAACCGATGACTGACAACGCATAGAAGAAACACTTAGAATCGATACTGTAACGGATTTCTATTTCCCCCCATAACGTTTTTGTACGTTCGAATTCAAAATGGTAGAAATTATCGACGAAACTCCGTTCCGCTTAGTCGGTTCGGTACGGAGCGCAACCGCGACTATGTCCCCCGGGCATAGTCGGTTCGGTGGATCGGCTACTGACAACCTATTGAATTAATGCTTAGAATAGATAAAGTAACGTATTTCTAGCATTCCTGTACCAGTTTGGCACGTTCGGGTGCGCAATTGTTCGAGTTATCGACGAAACTCCGTTCCGCATAGTCGGTTCGGTGCGTCGTTTACATTTTCTAAGTCCTGGCCGCGTATTGCTTTCTCATTTCCAAAGTCCTGGCCGCGTATTGCTTTCTCATTTCCATAGTCCTGGCCGCGTATTGCTTTCTCATTTCCAAAGTCCTGGCCGCGTATTGCTTTCTCATTTCCAAAGTCCTGGCCGCGTATTGCTTTCTCATTTTCAATGTCCTGGCCGCGTATTGCTTTCCGTCTTTCTAACATCCGACCGTGTAGTACTTAGCATTTTCGAAGTCTCAGCCGCGTTATGAGATTTATTTTTTTAAGTCCGCCGGCGCTCATGGCTTTATTTTCTTCTCTACGCGCGCGCGCGTGCCTTTCTATTTTTTTTCTAAGTCCAACGGCGTATTGCTTTCAAAAAATTTTCTTCGCGCTTCGCGCGAACGAGGAACAAAAAAAAAATTTTTTTTTCCTCTCCTCTCACTTACTTTCCTTGCCTTTCCCCCCCTTCTTCGCCCTTTTCTTCACACTTTCGCTCTCTATATAATATATATATTATTATGTCTAATAATATAATTAACTATTATTTATTATATTAATATTATAATATAATATAATTTATAAGTGTGATGTTAAAACCTCATTCACACTCTCAAACTTATAATTAATTTGATCTCTCCAACACTTATTAGGGGCCTTTCTCCTCAAATCGTAATGTTCCACTGTAACATCGTGGACATAGATACTGAGGATAGACCACGGAGAGATCATATATTTCTGACACTTCTTGTATTAGAAACTTTGCGTTTCGTTGCTTTCGCAGATGTTCGTCCACATCTTGTTGTGCGAGTCGCATATCTCAACCTTCGTTCTTTAATTCTCACAAAGTTGTACGAAGTCGCGAAATAAACATGTATCTCGCATTCGTACGAGAGGTGTCTGGCCTTCCTCAGAACACCTCTCTCTTTATTAGTACGATCTAAGTATATATCTCGTGTGTCTCGTGCCGAAGTCCAGAAAAATTTCTATAAACTTTGCCTTTTTTCCATACGGCAGACACATTTTTGCTTAGGACACCTCTATTTTGCTTTGCAAAATTTTATATAACTTTATTTTGGGGACGTAATCTTAGCATGTATTATTCGATGCATTTTAACATCAGTTACTTCTCGTCATTCGCCACAGTTCTGCTTTTTACCACACTTTGGGTCCTTTTCAACCCGCGGTAACATTTGGCGGAGAGCGACGCTGCCCCATCGTCCGGCATGTTCGGACCGTCGTCTCCCATATAGATACCGAACGGCCGTCCAAATGGTCGGCGACGCCGGCTCTTACGCACTGAACCTTATAGTGAAAAAGTGCGATTTTTGCTCAACTTTTCAAAAGTCGATTTTTACTTTAAAAATTTTACGAACTTCCCAACTTACGTTGTCGTTCGTCATATTTCCATGCACCACCAATTGCCATTTCATATCATTTCTCATGGTACGAAAGTATCGAAGTAAAAATACTTAGTCTTTCGTACGAGAGAAATTTTGCCTTAGGACACCTTCAGTTCGTGTAAAATTTCATTAATTTTACTTTGAACATAATTCTAGTTTATGTCAGATCGATGCATTTTAGCAACGATTATTCGTAACTTGCCAAAGTTCCGCTTATACGTATATTGGGTCTGTTTGACCCGCGGTAACTTATGGCGGAGAACGACGCTGCCCCATCGTCCGGTATGTTCGGACCGTCGTCTCCCATATAGATACCGAACGGCCGTCCAAATGGTCGGCGACGCCGGCTCTTACGCACTGAACCTTATAGTGAAAAAGTGCGATTTTTGCTCAACTTTTCAAAAGTCGATTTTTACTTTAAAAATTTTACGAACTTCCCAACTTACGTTGTCGTTCGTCATATTTCCATGCACCACCAATTGCCATTTCATATCATTTCTCATGGTACGAAAGTATCGAAGTAAAAATACTTAGTCTTTCGTACGAGAGAAATTTTGCCTTAGGACACCTTCAGTTCGTGTAAAATTTCATTAATTTTACTTTGAACATAATTCTAGTTTATGTCAGATCGATGCATTTTAGCAACGATTATTCGTACTTGCCAAAGTTCCGCTTATACGTATATTGGGTCTTTTTGACCCGCGGTAACTTTTGGCGGAGAACGACGCTGCCCCATCGTCCGGTATGTTCGGACCGTCGTCTCCCATACAGGTACCGAACGGCCGGCCGGATGGTCGGCGACGCCGGCCGTTACGCACGGGCGCTTACGATGCTAACGCGCGATCCGAACGTGCCAATTCGAGAGTGCGGTAAAACTTAGCGTGAAAAAATCGATTTTCCAAAAAGTTGTAAAACACGTTTAAAATGATGATAAATGAATTCGTGTATAAAAAATTTTTTTTTTCGGTAGAAATTGAGAATAAACCGCTCCGCATAGTCGGTTCGGTGAAACGATGACTGATAACCCATTAAAATAATGATCAGAGCTGTTAGAGCATTGTATTCTTAGTACTCCTATATGGTTTTGGTACGTTCGGATTCATAAATGAGGAAGTTATTAATAATAAATCGTTCCGCATAGTCGGTTCGGTGAAACAATGACTGATAACCCATTAAAATAATGATCAGACCTGTTAGAGCATTGTATTCTTAGTACTCCTATATGGTTTTGGCACGTTCGGATTCATAAATGAGGAAGTTATTAATAATAAATCGTTCCGCATAGTCGGTTCGGTGAAACAATGACTGATAACCCATTAAAATAATGATCAGACCTGTTAGAGCATTGTATTCTTAGTACTCCTATATGGTTTTGGCACGTTCGGATTCATAAATGAGGATGTTATTAATAATAAATCGCTCCGCATAGTCGGTTCGGTGAAACGATGACTGATAACCCATTAAAATAATGATCAGACCTGTTAGAGCATTGTATTCTTAGTACTCCTATATGGTTTTGGTACGTTCGGATTCATAAATGAGGAAGTTATTAATAATAAATCGTTCCGCATAGTCGGTTCGGTGAAACAATGACTGATAACCCATTAAAATAATGATCAGACCTGTTAGAGCATTGTATTCTTAGTACTCCTATATGGTTTTGGTACGTTCGGATTCATAAATGAGGAAGTTATTAATAATAAATCGTTCCGCATAGTCGGTTCGGTGAAACAATGACTGATAACCCATTAAAATAATGATCAGACCTGTTAGAGCATTGTATTCTTAGTACTCCTATATGGTTTTGGCACGTTCGGATTCA
>NW_027473602.1:190000-195000 GCF_050947335.1 Megachile rotundata | reverse complement strand
CACTCTGATCCAAGAAAAATTTTATCAATTTATATCTCGTGGCTTCATGAAAATTCAAGCAAGCCAGAGATCTCACCCATTTAAAGTTTGAGAATAGGTTGAGGTCGTTTCGGCCCCAAGGCCTCTAATCATTCGCTTTACCAGATGAGACTCGTTATGCGTTCGAGTCGAGTGCCAGCTATCCTGAGGGAAACTTCGGAGGGAACCAGCTACTAGATGGTTCGATTAGTCTTTCGCCCCTATACCCAGTTCCGACGATCGATTTGCACGTCAGAATCGCTACGGACCTCCATCAGGGTTTCCCCTGACTTCGTCCTGACCAGGCATAGTTCACCATCTTTCGGGTCCCAACGTGTACGCTCTAGGTGCGCCTCTTCTCGCAATGAGAACGAGACGCCCCGGGAGTGCGAGGCCTAATCGTAACGAGGCCCATCCTCCCTTAGTCGACTTCACGGACGACTTTCACTTTCATTTCGCCTTTAGGTTTATCAAATCCCAATGACTCGCGTACATGTTAGACTCCTTGGTCCGTGTTTCAAGACGGGTCCCGAGAGTACCCAAAGCAATAGCGTCGCCGACCGGTAATTCAAAGTTTGGCCAGTCCAAGGACTCCGCCTGCCAACAGCCCGCCAGGCCCGGTTACGGCGCTAAGTCCGTACATCCGGTATCTAGACTGGAACGAGCTTGCGGCGGTCCTGGACGCAGTGCGTTCGAGAATTTTGCGGCCCGATACCGTCTGAGTACCGTCGCGCAGTCGGCCGGGCATCCAAGGGGCTGTCATCGTACGCTAAAAGCGACGGACAGTCTTCGCCTCGGGCCTTAGACCGACACGCAACGGGTCGCGACGTTCTACTAGGGGAGAAGTGCACGACTACATAGCCGGAACATTCGCCGCGGGTGGTGTGCCCACGCCGATGGGAAACCCGCCGTAACGGGACCATCCGGGGCACTATCGCACCAACACGGGAGCCAGCTTCGTTGACGATGAATCTCCCCATTCGATCTTTTGGGTTTCTCGGGTTTACCCCTGAACGGTTTCACGTACTCTTGAACTCTCTCTTCAAAGTTCTTTTCAACTTTCCCTCACGGTACTTGTTCGCTATCGGTCTCGTGGTCATATTTAGCCTTAGATGGAGTTTACCACCCACTTAGGGCTGCACTCTCAAGCAACCCGACTCTAAGGAGAGATCCACCCGAGACGCGTACCGGTCGCTACGGGCCTGGCACCCTCTATGGGTAAGTGGCCCCATTCAAGATGGACTTGGACGCGATTCGATGTCTCGGGATAAACGGATCCTCCTGAACACTACATTTCCCAGCGGCGTTAACCGCGGGATTCAGTGCTGGGCTCATTCCTGTTCGCTCGCCGCTACTAAGGAAATCCTTGTTAGTTTCTTTTCCTCCGCTTATTAATATGCTTAAATTCAGCGGGTAATCTCGCCTGCTCTGAGGTCGTCGAAATTTTATTATTTCTTTTCAAAGTTATACCACAAACTGTACGCTCTTTTCGGGGTTTCGACACGTAATACGAAAGGTATATTAATACCAACGACGCACAGGGATTATGTCGTTCGATTTTTTCCTTGTATCGTTCGATAACCAACTATTTTTCTCTTTTCGGATCAACACAATATCGTCGACTACTCGAAGGTACGTACGAGCCAAAATGAAAGCTCGGTGTCTCCTCTCTCTTTTGTTCGACAAAAGAAAAAAGGCACTTAAAACGCCGCATATTCGGGCAGGCGGGACAACGACAAAAAAAAAAACGACGACGACGACGTCCGGTTGTTCTCGACTCGCGTCGGAGTATATATGTATATATTATAATCGGATATATCTTTTTATCTATCCAGGGCGCGTTAAAACAAACGACGAGGAGAGACTACGACAACGAGGAGATAAAGGTCGGACCTTTTCTTCTTACCCTCGGCGCGCTCTCGCACACGATCGTTTCATGTTTCTTTTGTCCCCTAAAGGATACATATACCGTTACAACATATTTACGTTCGAATATACACTCGACGGTCGATAAACCGTAAAGACGCATCGTCCGATACGTTTTTTCTTTTGCTGTCGCGTTCCGACGCAAAATCCCAAGAAAAGGGCGAGAATGCCAGAGACAGCCATGTAAACCATCGGTGACTTATCATGGTCCAGAGAATAAAGGGTTAAAGGAAAAAAAAATCCCATTTTTAACGTGCGTGGTACACCTTCGTCGTGTATATATCGTTCGATGAAACCACGAGCGCACAAAAGGAGGAACAAAAGCGTTTCGAGATCGATCTTCGGTGTAAATGTCATTGTTCATTTGCGTTCGACCGTTGTTCGATAAAAGAAATTTAACACACGAACAACAATGAAGGGAGACTCTCGCAAGACGATCACCAAATAAGCGTTTATCGTTCGATCGGTCCGGGTTTTTCAACGTCCGTCCGGCACAATTATGCACTTCGAGGACTGGACGACCGGAACCCGTATTGGGATCGCGCGGTCTTCCGCTTCTAATCAACGACAACGAAGCGATCTGCGCTTGTAAATGTTAAAAAAACGTGGCGAAGCTACGATCTCGTAATAATTTAACCGTGAAAGAGCTTCCGTCGCACGTTTATTTTTAACTTTTCTCCTCGTTGTATAAACTTTCGCACCGTCGAAAAAAAAATTCGACAATCATTTCAGACAACGTCGGGAGCGCGGAGAAACGCCGTAAACACGCTCTACTCTCGGCTTGCTTCCTTCAAATTGGTGTCTAACAATTCTCTCGCAGGGCGAAGAATCATTTTCTCTCTCGTCTAAATATCCTTCTGTAGTTAGGTGTTTTCGACTCGGGAGCGCTCTTTCACGGGCGGTCGTATATGGTCTCTTTTAGGGGTTTAACTAGAAACCACGACTCACGCAAGCCGAGATAAGCGCATTCCGCCGAGAAGATCCTAAAAACTAAGAATTGCGAGATATACGAAAATGTTCTTCTGTCGCCTGTGAAAAAAATGAACACTAGCAAAGAGAGGGCGAGACACGAACGTTCCATTTAACATTCTCCGCGTCAAACGCCGACGAAATGTCCAACCATCGCTCGTACGTTTTCGCCAATTTCGCAAGTTGTTCTCTCTCTCGCGTTCGACCATCGGATCCCGCTCCGAAACGTTCGACTTTTCGGCGTTTAACAGTTTCGTTTTATCTAGTCGAACGACGAGCGGTACCGAAAAAAATTTAACAATGAAGAGAAAACCTTTTGCTGCTAAAGGCAAACGCAAGCAGTCTTTAGTTATATAAACGACCCTCAGCCAGGCGTGGTCCAGGAATTGTATCCGTGGACCGCAATGTGCGTTCGAAATGTCGATGTTCATGTGTCCTGCAGTTCACACGTTGACGCGCAATTAGCTGCGTTCTTCATCGACCCACGAGCCAAGTGATCCACCGTTCAGGGTAATCGTATAAAAATTTTTGTTCATATTTAACAACTCAGCGTCTGAAAACCAGTATGTACGTGATTTATTTAACCTGGTTTATAAATTCGTTCGATTGTCCATAGAATACTAACTCCAATCCAAGCGCAAGATCGAGTATCGGTATTCGGACGTCGTCCCGTCATAGCTCTGTTCACAGATTTACCCGAGCTGATTGATGATTAAGACGACACGATAACGTCCATGGACGGGTAAAGGACCGTATAAAACTACAGAACCGCCGATGAAACGACGCTCTGTGACGCATTTCTCTTCGTGCGGCGAGTTTTCAGTCCGTTCCGGGTGGTAAAGTCATTCAAAAACCGTGGAAAATACGAAACGCGCTGTCGCGCGTAACACAGAGTCTCCTGCTCGCTGCTTACATATATTGGACGTCTTGGCGGTATCGCGAGATTCGATACGGACACTCCATGGCCGGCGTCAGATCGGTCTACCAACGAAGGAGACTACGCTATCGTTTTCGCTTCTCAGCCGGTCCGTAAAGCGATACGTTACCATATCGTCCGTCGTAAGCAGGCGGACTCTCGTGAAGTTGCGACTTCGTTCGTCGAAGCGGTTTCGTGGTTCGATTTCCATCGGTTACCCGGACACCCCCCGCGTGAAAGCCTCCGTGTCACACTCTAAATTTCGTTTCTCGTTTAACACGAAATAGAGAGAGGCTAAAAGGGGGTGTTCCCTTTGTCCAAAGACAAAATTTATAGAGAGAAAGAAAATAAAATGAGAGTCTCTCACGAAGCGGGCGAAAAAAAAAAAACAAGAAATTTAACAATTTTTTTTCGCAAACCCATGCATTTCGTTACCAAACGTCCCAAAATATTTCTTTATATTCTCTCTCGTGTTTTCACACGGGGTCGAGAGAGTACGCAACACGAATCAAGAATAAAAATTATAGAAAGGAAAGTCCGATAAGAATATTTCGAGATTCTTATAACCTTCACCTCTTCCTTACTTCTCCGAAATCTCTCCGCTTTCCTGGCGCGTATCTATTTAACAATTTCGATTCTCTCCTCCTTTTAACTCAGACGTCGCAACGAACGGGTACACCATGCATACGATCCATTTTTTACATAACGAACCTTCTGCCGGTAAAATTCGCGACAGATTCATTTATGTATAGATATATTTTTATATGAGAATGTTCGGGATTTTCCTTCGTGTTCAAGTTGAACATTCTTGTTACGACGACTTTTTGTATTTATCGAAGGATCGTGCGGTACCCGTTAATAAGAAGTAAACGACGTCCCGGGAGAGTCGAAACTTTTCTTATACGCTACGGAAAGAAGAGCCGAGAAGATAGAGAGGAAACTCTCGATTTTCTTTCGTCGGTAAACTTTCATTCTTTCTATTTACAGCGTTCGACATGAAACGGCGTTGCTCTCTCATTTTTTAAACTTTATTTAACGTTAGCGCTTGTTCGTACGAAACGCGTCGGCGGATACGAAATACGGACGGGAGTATCGACGATGAGAACCAAAGCGACCTCCTACACGTAACCGTAATATCTCTCCGCATCACGACTGCCGTAACGACGAATTG
>NW_027473602.1:172500-187500 GCF_050947335.1 Megachile rotundata | reverse complement strand
TCGTTTCGATTTTATTACGAATCCTTCACAACCTCAATGCCGGAGATTCGAAGAAACGCATATCGACGTAGTAATGCCGAAGAATAATATTCTCCGGTTCAAAAAAGTTTTGAAAGCACGTACACACCGCTTTCACGCCGTTCGTCGAAACGTAAGAAGCGCGTAAACCGCACACGCTCGGAACGAATTAATCGATCCCCATTCGGTGTAAGCGCGTAACAAGCACGCTGGACGTTGTGTTCGTTTATTTCAGTTTTTCAGCTTAAACGTTCCCTTTTCTTTTATGATTATTTTTGTACAACTTTTTGTACACGAACCAATTTGCAGCTCTCCTCTTTTTGCCCGTTTCCTTTTCTGGTTCGTAATATTATTTATATTACGTGAAGTTATATTATAAGTCTTTGATATACAATATTTCGTTTAACGACACAACACCGAAATAGCGCGTATAGCGGAGCACGCTGGACAATACGCTATGGCGCGTACAGCGGACATGCTGTTCGTCGAAACGAATCGAAACCGTGTCGATATAAACGTTTCGTTCCTCCACGGGGGTCTCTTTCTCTTATTTTGTATCGATAAAGCGCGTAAAAAAATGCAAATCCTTTCGTGCCAGAAAGATTTCTCGTTGAAAAGTTTTAGAAGCACGTAACACCGCTTTTCATTTCACGCTTTGCATCGAAACGGTATAAGCACGTAAACCACACACGCTCGCTCGTATTGAACCTCCACAATATCGGTGTTCTTTCGCCTTTTTTCATAAATACCATTTTTTGCAATGAACCAATATCAGCTTAAACGTTCCTTTTTTATTTGGTTCTTCTCTCTCCTCTCATGTGTTTCAGTCATATTAAAAATTGTTGTTCCTCCAAACTCTCTCTATTCTCTCTCCTTTCACTCTCTTTGGTATTTTATTTAAGACACACCGATAAAGGTTAGCGCGTACAGTGGCGTGCTGAACGTACCGTGATAGCGCGTACAACGGACATGCTGTTCGAAAAACGAACAAGAGGAAGCACGTACAAAGGTAGCTCGCGCTAGGCATATATCGATACGAAACCTCCGTTTTTAGTCTCTCTTTTCGTCGTGGATATCGAAGAAGCGCGTAAAAGAAAATCCCGCTAAAACTCTCTCCGTGCCGGAAAGTGTGTATCCGTTGAAATTTTTGAAGCACGTACACCCGCTTTCACGCTTTACATCGAAACGGTATAAGCACGTAAACCACACACGCTCCGTATTGAACCTCCACAATATCGGTGTTCTTTCCGCCTTTTTCATAAATACCATTTTTTTGTGATGAACCAATATCAGCTTAAACGTTCCCTTTTTTTATTTGGTTCTTCTCTCATGTGTTTTTCAGTCATATTAAATTTTTGTTCCTCCAAACTCTCTCTTCTATTCTCTCCTTTCAACTCTCTTTGGTATTTTATTTAAGACACACCGATAAAGGTTAGCGCGTACAAGTGGCGTGCTGAACGTACCGTGATAGCGCGTACAACGGACATGCTGTTCGAAAAAAACAAATCGGAGCAAGCACGTACACAGAGAATTTTAGCTCGCGCTGGGCACATCGATTCTTACAAATCCACCCAAATTTTTATTTTCTCTCTCTCAAAATTTCGTGTCATAGTTACGATACACCGTAATAATATTTTTTGTACGTATAAGCGAAAACTCGATGTAATATCGAGAAATCACCCGTACCGAAAACTCTTCACTTTGGAAGAAGTTTCCATTTCAGAAACCGTTTTTACGAGTCATAGTTACATATTATTTCGTTTCAATATCTCTGCGCTGTACGTATAGTGAAGCATTTATTTAATATTTTACTTCATCGTACCGAAAAACTCTCCGCGAAGAAGAAGTTTTCTCGCGCATCGAGAAAATATTTAGGCGTTCGAGACGCACAAAACATTAAGGGGACGTAATATCATTTCTGAATTTCGGAATAAATATTCCGTTTCAAAATTTTTTAGCCTCTCGACTGAAGGCGTTGTAACGAACAAGTTCGTTCAACACCACTATCTAATTCATTTTTAAAATAAATTTTATAAAACCTTTTTTGGCCCGTTTTAGAACGGTCGGTTTTATTCTATCCCTTTTTAATTTTTAGTAGCCTGTGCCGCTTGAGTCAGTACAACGTACACACCAAAGTGCATACGAGTCACCAGCCTCATGTTAAAGGTTCGTCGCATATGTGCCATTTGGTCTTAGACGCCGACACGCGACAATGCAGTGTGGAGAAAATCCTGCATCGATACCGAGAACACGAACAGTCGAGGCAACACGAAGTTACGCACGAGGAGCGGTGGACTAGTTCTCAACCGAGGTCATAGAATAGCCACGCGCCCGACTCTGTTCCGTCTGGTACGATCGGACCGAACGTCTCCTTATAGGTACCGAACGGCCGGCCGGATGGTCGGCGACGCCGGCCGTTACGCACGGGCGCTTACGATGCTAACGCGCGATCCGAACGTGCCAATTCGAAAGTGCGGTAAAACTTAGCGCGAAAAAATCGATTTTTCAAAAAGTTGTCAAACACGCTAAAAAGTATACGGACGATGTTTTAACAATTATTTTACGAAATTTAATGACAAAATTAATCGAAAAAAAATTTTTTTTCCTTTTCTCGCCAAAATAAATACCAAACGAATTTCTAACGTAATAAACGAGTAACAAATAACAGTATACGTCCAAATAACATACAAGAATCGAGAAAATATTTATATTTTTTCAAAAAATTGAGCAAAAATCTCTCCGCATAGTCGGTTCGGTGCCGAGTCCGAACGTACCAAAGTACCTCCGGCATAGTCGGTTCGGTGAATCGACGACTGACAACCTATATAAAAAACGATTAAAACCTATAGAATAACGTATCACTAGAACATTTATACCATTTTGGCACGTTCGGATTCATAATTAACGAAATTATCGAAAATTTTTCATTGCGCATAGTCGGTTCGGTGAAAAGGTGACTGACAACCTATATTAAAAATGATTAAAACGTATAGAATAACGCACTACTAGAACATTTATACCATTTTGGCACGTTCGGATTCATAATTAACGAAATTATCCAAAATTTTTCGTTCCGCATAGTCGGTTCGGTGAAACGATGACTGACAACCTATATAAAAAACGATTAAAACCAATAGAATAACGTATTACTAGAACATTTATACAATTTTGGCACGTTCGGATTCATAAATAACAAAATTATTGAAAATTTTTCGTTCCGCATAGTCGGTTCGGTGGACCGTCTGATGCGAGACAATGTCCCACCGGCATAGTCGGTTCGGTGAATCGACGACTGACAACCTATATAAAAAACGATTAAAACCTATAGAATAACGTATCACAAGAACATTTATACCATTTTGGCACGTTCGGATTCATAATTGACGAAATTATCGAAAATTTTTCATTGCGCAAAGTCGGTTCGGTGAAAAGGTGACTGACAACCTATATTAGAAATGATTAAAACGTATAGAATAACGCATTACTAGAACATTTATACTATTTTGGCACGTTCGGATTCATAATTAACGAAATTATCTAAAATTTTTCGTTCCGCATAGTCGGTTCGGTGAAACGATGACTGACAACCTATATTAAAAACGATTAAAACCTATAGAATAACGTATTATTAGAACGTTTATACAATTTTGGCACGTTCGGATTCATAAATAACAAAATTATTGAAAATTTTTCGTTCCGCATAGTCGGTTCGGTAGGCCGTCCGACCGGGACCAAGTCCGTTCGGCATAGTCGGTTCGGTGAAACGATGACTGACAACCTATACTAAGAACGATTAAAACCAATAGAATAACGCATTACTAGAACATTTATACCATTTTGACACGTTCGGATTCATAATTAACGAAATTATCGAAAATTTTTCATTACGCATAGTCGGTTCGGTGAAACGGTGACTGACAACATATATTAAAAATGATTAAAACGTAAAGAATAACGCATTACTAGACCATTTATACCATTTTGGCACGTTCGGATTCATAATTAACGAAATTATCCAAAATTTTTCGTTCCGCATAGTCGGTTCGGTGAAACGATGACTGACAACCTATATAAAAAACGATTAAAACCAATAGAATAACGTATTACTAGAACATTTATACAATTTTGGCACGTTCGGATTCATAAATAACAAAATTATTGAAAATTTTTCGTTCCGCATAGTCGGTTCGGTGGACCGTCTGATGCGAGACAATGTCCCACCGGCATAGTCGGTTCGGTGAATCGACGACTGACAACCTATATAAAAAACGATTAAAACCTATAGAATAACGTATCACTAGAACATTTATACCATTTTGGCACGTTCGGATTCATAATTGACGAAATTATCGAAAATTTTTCATTGCGCAGAGTCGGTTCGGTGAAAAGGTGACTGACAACCTATATTAGAAATGATTAAAACGTATAGAATAACGCATTACTAGAACATTTATACTATTTTGGCACGTTCGGATTCATAATTAACGAAATTATCTAAAATTTTTCGTTCCGCATAGTCGGTTCGGTAAAACGATGACTGACAACCTATATTAAAAACGATTAAAACCTATAGAATAACGTATTATTAGAACGTTTATACAATTTTGGCACGTTCGGATTCATAAATAACAAAATTATTGAAAATTTTTCGTTCCGCATAGTCGGTTCGGTAGGCCGTCCGACCGGGACCAAGTCCGTTCGGCATAGTCGGTTCGGTGAAACGATGACTGACAACCTATACTAAGAACGATTAAAACCAATAGAATAACGCATTACTAGAACATTTATACCATTTTGACACGTTCGGATTCATAATTAACGAAATTATCGAAAATTTTTCATTACGCATAGTCGGTTCGGTGAAACGGTGACTGACAACATATATTAAAAATGATTAAAACGTAAAGAATAACGCATTACTAGACCATTTATACCATTTTGGCACGTTCGGATTCATAATTAACGAAATTATCCAAAATTTTTCGTTCCGCATAGTCGGTTCGGTGAAACGATGACTGACAACCTATATAAAAAACGATTAAAACCAATAGAATAACGTATTACTAGAACATTTATACAATTTTGGCACGTTCGGATTCATAAATAACAAAATTATTGAAAATTTTTCGTTCCGCATAGTCGGTTCGGTGGACCGTCTGATGCGAGACAATGTCCCACCGGCATAGTCGGTTCGGTGAATCGACGACTGACAACCTATATAAAAAACGATTAAAACCTATAGAATAACGTATCACTAGAACATTTATACCATTTTGGCACGTTCGGATTCATAATTGACGAAATTATCGAAAATTTTTCATTGCGCAGAGTCGGTTCGGTGAAAAGGTGACTGACAACCTATATTAGAAATGATTAAAACGTATAGAATAACGCATTACTAGAACATTTATACTATTTTGGCACGTTCGGATTCATAATTAACGAAATTATCTAAAATTTTTCGTTCCGCATAGTCGGTTCGGTGAAACGATGACTGACAACCTATATTAAAAACGATTAAAACCTATAGAATAACGTATTATTAGAACGTTTATACAATTTTGGCACGTTCGGATTCATAAATAACAAAATTATTGAAAATTTTTCGTTCCGCATAGTCGGTTCGGTAGGCCGTCCGACCGGGACCAAGTCCGTTCGGCATAGTCGGTTCGGTGAAACGATGACTGACAACCTATACTAAGAACGATTAAAACCAATAGAATAACGCATTACTAGAACATTTATACCATTTTGACACGTTCGGATTCATAATTAACGAAATTATCGAAAATTTTTCATTACGCATAGTCGGTTCGGTGAAACGGTGACTGACAACATATATTAAAAATGATTAAAACGTAAAGAATAACGCATTACTAGACCATTTATACCATTTTGGCACGTTCGGATTCATAATTAACGAAATTATCCAAAATTTTTCGTTCCGCATAGTCGGTTCGGTGAAACGATGACTGACAACCTATATAAAAAACGATTAAAACCAATAGAATAACGTATTACTAGAACATTTATACAATTTTGGCACGTTCGGATTCATAAATAACAAAATTATTGAAAATTTTTCGTTCCGCATAGTCGGTTCGGTGGACCGTCTGATGCGAGACAATGTCCCACCGGCATAGTCGGTTCGGTGAATCGACGACTGACAACCTATATAAAAAACGATTAAAACCTATAGAATAACGTATCACTAGAACATTTATACCATTTTGGCACGTTCGGATTCATAATTGACGAAATTATCGAAAATTTTTCATTGCGCAGAGTCGGTTCGGTGAAAAGGTGACTGACAACCTATATTAGAAATGATTAAAACGTATAGAATAACGCATTACTAGAACATTTATACTATTTTGGCACGTTCGGATTCATAATTAACGAAATTATCTAAAATTTTTCGTTCCGCATAGTCGGTTCGGTGAAACGATGACTGACAACCTATATTAAAAACGATTAAAACCTATAGAATAACGTATTATTAGAACGTTTATTCAATTTTGGCACGTTCGGATTCATAAATAACAAAATTATTGAAAATTTTTCGTTCCGCATAGTCGGTTCGGTAGGCCGTCCGACCGGGACCAAGTCCGTTCGGCATAGTCGGTTCGGTGAAACGATGACTGACAACCTATACTAAGAACGATTAAAACCAATAGAATAACGCATTACTAGAACATTTATACCATTTTGACACGTTCGGATTCATAATTAACGAAATTATCGAAAATTTTTCATTACGCATAGTCGGTTCGGTGAAACGGTGACTGACAACATATATTAAAAATGATTAAAACGTAAAGAATAACGCATTACTAGACCATTTATACCATTTTGGCACGTTCGGATTCATAATTAACGAAATTATCCAAAATTTTTCGTTCCGCATAGTCGGTTCGGTGAAACGATGACTGACAACCTATATAAAAAACGATTAAAACCAATAGAATAACGTATTACTAGAACATTTATACAATTTTGGCACGTTCGGATTCATAAATAACAAAATTATTGAAAATTTTTCGTTCCGCATAGTCGGTTCGGTGGACCGTCTGATGCGAGACAATGTCCCACCGGCATAGTCGGTTCGGTGAATCGACGACTGACAACCTATATAAAAAACGATTAAAACCTATAGAATAACGTATCACTAGAACATTTATACCATTTTGGCACGTTCGGATTCATAATTGACGAAATTATCGAAAATTTTTCATTGCGCAGAGTCGGTTCGGTGAAAAGGTGACTGACAACCTATATTAGAAATGATTAAAACGTATAGAATAACGCATTACTAGAACATTTATACTATTTTGGCACGTTCGGATTCATAATTAACGAAATTATCTAAAATTTTTCGTTCCGCATAGTCGGTTCGGTGAAACGATGACTGACAACCTATATTAAAAACGATTAAAACCTATAGAATAACGTATTATTAGAACGTTTATACAATTTTGGCACGTTCGGATTCATAAATAACAAAATTATTGAAAATTTTTCGTTCCGCATAGTCGGTTCGGTAGGCCGTCCGACCGGGACCAAGTCCGTTCGGCATAGTCGGTTCGGTGAAACGATGACTGACAACCTATACTAAGAACGATTAAAACCAATAGAATAACGCATTACTAGAACATTTATACCATTTTGACACGTTCGGATTCATAATTAACGAAATTATCGAAAATTTTTCATTACGCATAGTCGGTTCGGTGAAACGGTGACTGACAACATATATTAAAAATGATTAAAACGTAAAGAATAACGCATTACTAGACCATTTATACCATTTTGGCACGTTCGGATTCATAATTAACGAAATTATCCAAAATTTTTCGTTCCGCATAGTCGGTTCGGTGAAACGATGACTGACAACCTATATAAAAAACGATTAAAACCAATAGAATAACGTATTACTAGAACATTTATACAATTTTGGCACGTTCGGATTCATAAATAACAAAATTATTGAAAATTTTTCGTTCCGCATAGTCGGTTCGGTGGACCGTCTGATGCGAGACAATGTCCCACCGGCATAGTCGGTTCGGTGAATCGACGACTGACAACCTATATAAAAAACGATTAAAACCTATAGAATAACGTATCACTAGAACATTTATACCATTTTGGCACGTTCGGATTCATAATTGACGAAATTATCGAAAATTTTTCATTGCGCATAGTCGGTTCGGTGAAAAGGTGACTGACAACCTATATTAAAAATGATTAAAACGTATAGAATAACGCACTACTAGACCATTTATACCATTTTGCCACGTTCGGATTCATAATTAACGAAGTTATCTAAAATTTTTCGTTCCGCATACTCGGTTCGGTGAAACGATGATTGACAACCTATATATAAAACGATTAAAACCAATAGAATAACGTATTACTAGAACATTTATACAATTTTGGCACGTTCGGATTCATAAATAACAAAATTATTGAAAATTTTTCGTTCCGCATAGTCGGTTCGGTGGACCGTCCGATGCGAGACAATGTCCCACCGGCATAGTCGGTTCGGTGAATCGACGACCGACAACCTATATAAAAAACGATTAAAACCTATAGAATAACGTATCACTAGACCATTTATACCATTTTAGCACGTTCCTATTCATGATTAACGAAATTATCGAAAATTTTTCATTGCGCATAGTCGGTTCGGTGAAACGGTGACTGACAACCTATATTAAAAATGATTATAACGTATAGAATAACGTATCACTAGAACATTTATACAATTTTGGCACGTTCGGATTCATAAATAACAAAATTATTGAAAATTTTTCGTTCCGCATAGTCGGTTCGGTGAAACGATGACTGACAACCTATATTAAAAACGATTAAAACCTATAGAATAACGTATTACTGGAACATTTATACAATTTTTGCACGTTCGGATTCATAAATAACAAAATTATTGAGAATTATTCGTTCCGCATAGTCGGTTCGGTGGGCCGTCCGAGCACGACCAAGTCCGTCCGGCATAGTCGGTTCGGTGAAACGATGACTGACAACCTATACTAAGAACGATTAAAACCAATAGAATAACGTATTACTAGAACGTTTATACAACTTTGGCACGTTCGGATTCATAAATAACAAAATTATTGAGAATTATTCGTTCCGCATAGTCGGTTCGGTGAAACGATGATTGACAACCTGTATAAAAATTGTTCATAACCGATAAAGTAACGTATTTCTAGCACCGATATACCGTTTCGGCACTTTCGGATACATAATTAACGAAATTATCGAAAATTTTTCATTCCGCATAGTCGGTTCGGTGAAACGATGACTGACAACATATATAAAAAACGATCAAAACCTATAGAATAACGTATTGCTAGAACATTTATACCACTTTGGCACGTTCGGATTCATTATTAACGTAATTATCGAAATTTTTTCATTCCGCATAGTCGGTTCGGTGAAACGATGATTGACAACCTATATAAAAATTGCTCAAAACCAATAAAGTAACGTATATCTAGCACCGCTATACCGTTTCGGCACGTTCGGATTCATAAATGTCGAAATTAACGGAGAAACATCGTTCCGCATAGTCGGTTCGGTGAACCGATGACTGACAACGCATATAAAAAACACTTAGAATCGATGCCGTAGCCGATTTCTATTGCCGCTAGAACGTTTTGGTACGTCCGAATTCAATATCGTAGAAATTATCCACGAAACTCTGTTCCGCATAGTCGGTTCGGTGGACCGTCCGAGTGCGACCAAGTCCCTCCGGCATAGTCGGTTCGGTGGATCGGCTACTGACAACCTATTGAATTATTGCTTAGAATAGATAAAGTAACGTATTTCTAGTGTCCCTATACCGTTTTGGCACGTTCGGATGCACTATTGTAGATATTATCGATAAAACTCCGTTCCGCTTAGTCGGTTCGGTGAACCGATGACCGACAACGCATAGAAAAATCACTCAGTATCGATACTGTAACGGATTTCTATTACCGCCATAACGTTTTTGTACGTTCGAATTCAAAATGGTAGAAATTATCGACGAAACTCCGTTCCGCTTAGTCGGTTCGGTACGGAGCGCAACCGCGACTATGTCCCCCCGGCATAGTCGGTTCGGTGGATCGGCTACTGACAACCTATTGAATTAATGCTCAGAATCGATGCAGTAACGTATTTCTAGCATTCCTATACCGTTTTGGCACGTTCGGATCCACTATTGTACATATTATCGACAAAACTCCGTTCCGCTTAGTCGGTTCGGTGAACCGATGACCGACAACGCATAGAAAAATCACTCAGTATCGATACTGTAACGGATTTCTATTACCGCCATAACGTTTTTGTACGTTTGAATTCAAAATGGTAGAAATTATCGACGAAACTCCGTTCCGCTTAGTCGGTTCGGTACGGAGCGCAACCGCGACTATGTCCCCCGGGCATAGTCGGTTCGGTGGATCGGCTACTGACAACCTATTGAATTAATGCTCAGAATCGATGCAGTAACGTATTTCTAGCATTCCTATACCGTTTTGGCACGTTCGGATCCACTATTGTAGATATTATCGATAAAATTCCGTTCCGCTTAGTCGGTTCGGTGAACCGATGACTGACAACGCATAGAAGAAACACTTAGAATCGATACTGTAACGGATTTCTATTTCCCCCCATAACGTTTTTGTACGTTCGAATTCAAAATGGTAGAAATTATCGACGAAACTCCGTTCCGCTTAGTCGGTTCGGTACGGAGCGCAACCGCGACTATGTCCCCCGGGCATAGTCGGTTCGGTGGATCGGCTACTGACAACCTATTGAATTAATGCTTAGAATAGATAAAGTAACGTATTTCTAGCATTCCTGTACCAGTTTGGCACGTTCGGGTGCGCAATTGTTCGAGTTATCGACGAAACTCCGTTCCGCATAGTCGGTTCGGTGCGTCGTTTACATTTTCTAAGTCCTGGCCGCGTATTGCTTTCTCATTTCCAAAGTCCTGGCCGCGTATTGCTTTCTCATTTCCATAGTCCTGGCCGCGTATTGCTTTCTCATTTCCAAAGTCCTGGCCGCGTATTGCTTTCTCATTTCCAAAGTCCTGGCCGCGTATTGCTTTCTCATTTTCAATGTCCTGGCCGCGTATTGCTTTCCGTCTTTCTAACATCCGACCGTGTAGTACTTAGCATTTTCGAAGTCTCAGCCGCGTTATGAGATTTATTTTTTTAAGTCCGCCGGCGCTCATGGCTTTATTTTCTTCTCTACGCGCGCGCGCGTGCCTTTCTATTTTTTTTCTAAGTCCAACGGCGTATTGCTTTCAAAAAATTTTCTTCGCGCTTCGCGCGAACGAGGAACAAAAAAAAAATTTTTTTTTCCTCTCCTCTCACTTACTTTCCTTGCCTTTCCCCCCCTTCTTCGCCCTTTTCTTCACACTTTCGCTCTCTATATAATATATATATTATTATGTCTAATAATATAATTAACTATTATTTATTATATTAATATTATAATATAATATAATTTATAAGTGTGATGTTAAAACCTCATTCACACTCTCAAACTTATAATTAATTTGATCTCTCCAACACTTATTAGGGGCCTTTCTCCTCAAATCGTAATGTTCCACTGTAACATCGTGGACATAGATACTGAGGATAGACCACGGAGAGATCATATATTTCTGACACTTCTTGTATTAGAAACTTTGCGTTTCGTTGCTTTCGCAGATGTTCGTCCACATCTTGTTGTGCGAGTCGCATATCTCAACCTTCGTTCTTTAATTCTCACAAAGTTGTACGAAGTCGCGAAATAAACATGTATCTCGCATTCGTACGAGAGGTGTCTGGCCTTCCTCAGAACACCTCTCTCTTTATTAGTACGATCTAAGTATATATCTCGTGTGTCTCGTGCCGAAGTCCAGAAAAATTTCTATAAACTTTGCCTTTTTTCCATACGGCAGACACATTTTTGCTTAGGACACCTCTATTTTGCTTTGCAAAATTTTATATAACTTTATTTTGGGGACGTAATCTTAGCATGTATTATTCGATGCATTTTAACATCAGTTACTTCTCGTCATTCGCCACAGTTCTGCTTTTTACCACACTTTGGGTCCTTTTCAACCCGCGGTAACATTTGGCGGAGAGCGACGCTGCCCCATCGTCCGGCATGTTCGGACCGTCGTCTCCCATATAGATACCGAACGGCCGTCCAAATGGTCGGCGACGCCGGCTCTTACGCACTGAACCTTATAGTGAAAAAGTGCGATTTTTGCTCAACTTTTCAAAAGTCGATTTTTACTTTAAAAATTTTACGAACTTCCCAACTTACGTTGTCGTTCGTCATATTTCCATGCACCACCAATTGCCATTTCATATCATTTCTCATGGTACGAAAGTATCGAAGTAAAAATACTTAGTCTTTCGTACGAGAGAAATTTTGCCTTAGGACACCTTCAGTTCGTGTAAAATTTCATTAATTTTACTTTGAACATAATTCTAGTTTATGTCAGATCGATGCATTTTAGCAACGATTATTCGTAACTTGCCAAAGTTCCGCTTATACGTATATTGGGTCTGTTTGACCCGCGGTAACTTATGGCGGAGAACGACGCTGCCCCATCGTCCGGTATGTTCGGACCGTCGTCTCCCATATAGATACCGAACGGCCGTCCAAATGGTCGGCGACGCCGGCTCTTACGCACTGAACCTTATAGTGAAAAAGTGCGATTTTTGCTCAACTTTTCAAAAGTCGATTTTTACTTTAAAAATTTTACGAACTTCCCAACTTACGTTGTCGTTCGTCATATTTCCATGCACCACCAATTGCCATTTCATATCATTTCTCATGGTACGAAAGTATCGAAGTAAAAATACTTAGTCTTTCGTACGAGAGAAATTTTGCCTTAGGACACCTTCAGTTCGTGTAAAATTTCATTAATTTTACTTTGAACATAATTCTAGTTTATGTCAGATCGATGCATTTTAGCAACGATTATTCGTACTTGCCAAAGTTCCGCTTATACGTATATTGGGTCTGTTTGACCCGCGGTAACTTATGGCGGAGAACGACGCTGCCCCATCGTCCGGTATGTTCGGACCGTCGTCTCCCATATAGATACCGAACGGCCGTCCAAATGGTCGGCGACGCCGGCTCTTACGCACTGAACCTTATAGTGAAAAAGTGCGATTTTTGCTCAACTTTTCAAAAGTCGATTTTTACTTTAAAAATTTTACGAACTTCCCAACTTACGTTGTCGTTCGTCATATTTCCATGCACCACCAATTGCCATTTCATATCATTTCTCATGGTACGAAAGTATCGAAGTAAAAATACTTAGTCTTTCGTACGAGAGAAATTTTGCCTTAGGACACCTTCAGTTCGTGTAAAATTTCATTAATTTTACTTTGAACATAATTCTAGTTTATGTCAGATCGATGCATTTTAGCAACGATTATTCGTACTTGCCAAAGTTCCGCTTATACGTATATTGGGTCTTTTTGACCCGCGGTAACTTTTGGCGGAGAACGACGCTGCCCCATCGTCCGGTATGTTCGGACCGTCGTCTCCCATACAGGTACCGAACGGCCGGCCGGATGGTCGGCGACGCCGGCCGTTACGCACGGGCGCTTACGATGCTAACGCGCGATCCGAACGTGCCAATTCGAGAGTGCGGTAAAACTTAGCGTGAAAAAATCGATTTTCCAAAAAGTTGTAAAACACGTTTAAAATGATGATAAATGAATTCGTGTATAAAAAATTTTTTTTTTCGGTAGAAATTGAGAATAAACCGCTCCGCATAGTCGGTTCGGTGAAACGATGACTGATAACCCATTAAAATAATGATCAGAGCTGTTAGAGCATTGTATTCTTAGTACTCCTATATGGTTTTGGTACGTTCGGATTCATAAATGAGGAAGTTATTAATAATAAATCGTTCCGCATAGTCGGTTCGGTGAAACAATGACTGATAACCCATTAAAATAATGATCAGACCTGTTAGAGCATTGTATTCTTAGTACTCCTATATGGTTTTGGCACGTTCGGATTCATAAATGAGGAAGTTATTAATAATAAATCGTTCCGCATAGTCGGTTCGGTGAAACAATGACTGATAACCCATTAAAATAATGATCAGACCTGTTAGAGCATTGTATTCTTAGTACTCCTATATGGTTTTGGCACGTTCGGATTCATAAATGAGGATGTTATTAATAATAAATCGCTCCGCATAGTCGGTTCGGTGAAACGATGACTGATAACCCATTAAAATAATGATCAGACCTGTTAGAGCATTGTATTCTTAGTACTCCTATATGGTTTTGGTACGTTCGGATTCATAAATGAGGAAGTTATTAATAATAAATCGTTCCGCATAGTCGGTTCGGTGAAACAATGACTGATAACCCATTAAAATAATGATCAGACCTGTTAGAGCATTGTATTCTTAGTACTCCTATATGGTTTTGGTACGTTCGGATTCATAAATGAGGAAGTTATTAATAATAAATCGTTCCGCATAGTCGGTTCGGTGAAACAATGACTGATAACCCATTAAAATAATGATCAGACCTGTTAGAGCATTGTATTCTTAGTACTCCTATATGGTTTTGGCACGTTCGGATTCATAAATGAGGATGTTATTAATAATAAATCGGTCCGCATAGTCGGTTCGGTGAAACGATGACTGATAACCCATTAAAATAATGATCAGACCTGTTAGAGCATTGTATTCTTAGTACTCCTATATGGTTTTGGCACGTTCGGATTCATAAATGAGGATGTTATTAATAATAAATCGCTCCGCATAGTCGGTTCGGTGAAACAATGACTGATAACCCATTAAAATAATGATCAGACCTGTTAGAGCATTGTATTCTTAGTACTCCTATATGGTTTTGGCACGTTCGGATTCATAAATGAGGATGTTATTAATAATAAATCGTTCCGCATAGTCGGTTCAGCGGTGAGTTCGTGCACGACTAAGTCCCA
>NW_027473602.1:162500-167500 GCF_050947335.1 Megachile rotundata | reverse complement strand
AAGAAAAATTTTATCAATTTATATCTCGTGGCTTCATGAAAATTCAAGCAAGCCAGAGATCTCACCCATTTAAAGTTTGAGAATAGGTTGAGGTCGTTTCGGCCCCAAGGCCTCTAATCATTCGCTTTACCAGATGAGACTCGTTATGCGTTCGAGTCGAGTGCCAGCTATCCTGAGGGAAACTTCGGAGGGAACCAGCTACTAGATGGTTCGATTAGTCTTTCGCCCCTATACCCAGTTCCGACGATCGATTTGCACGTCAGAATCGCTACGGACCTCCATCAGGGTTTCCCCTGACTTCGTCCTGACCAGGCATAGTTCACCATCTTTCGGGTCCCAACGTGTACGCTCTAGGTGCGCCTCTTCTCGCAATGAGAACGAGACGCCCCGGGAGTGCGAGGCCTAATCGTAACGAGGCCCATCCTCCCTTAGTCGACTTCACGGACGACTTTCACTTTCATTTCGCCTTTAGGTTTATCAAATCCCAATGACTCGCGTACATGTTAGACTCCTTGGTCCGTGTTTCAAGACGGGTCCCGAGAGTACCCAAAGCAATAGCGTCGCCGACCGGTAATTCAAAGTTTGGCCAGTCCAAGGACTCCGCCTGCCAACAGCCCGCCAGGCCCGGTTACGGCGCTAAGTCCGTACATCCGGTATCTAGACTGGAACGAGCTTGCGGCGGTCCTGGACGCAGTGCGTTCGAGAATTTTGCGGCCCGATACCGTCTGAGTACCGTCGCGCAGTCGGCCGGGCATCCAAGGGGCTGTCATCGTACGCTAAAAGCGACGGACAGTCTTCGCCTCGGGCCTTAGACCGACACGCAACGGGTCGCGACGTTCTACTAGGGGAGAAGTGCACGACTACATAGCCGGAACATTCGCCGCGGGTGGTGTGCCCACGCCGATGGGAAACCCGCCGTAACGGGACCATCCGGGGCACTATCGCACCAACACGGGAGCCAGCTTCGTTGACGATGAATCTCCCCATTCGATCTTTTGGGTTTCTCGGGTTTACCCCTGAACGGTTTCACGTACTCTTGAACTCTCTCTTCAAAGTTCTTTTCAACTTTCCCTCACGGTACTTGTTCGCTATCGGTCTCGTGGTCATATTTAGCCTTAGATGGAGTTTACCACCCACTTAGGGCTGCACTCTCAAGCAACCCGACTCTAAGGAGAGATCCACCCGAGACGCGTACCGGTCGCTACGGGCCTGGCACCCTCTATGGGTAAGTGGCCCCATTCAAGATGGACTTGGACGCGATTCGATGTCTCGGGATAAACGGATCCTCCTGAACACTACATTTCCCAGCGGCGTTAACCGCGGGATTCAGTGCTGGGCTCATTCCTGTTCGCTCGCCGCTACTAAGGAAATCCTTGTTAGTTTCTTTTCCTCCGCTTATTAATATGCTTAAATTCAGCGGGTAATCTCGCCTGCTCTGAGGTCGTCGAAATTTTATTATTTCTTTTCAAAGTTATACCACAAACTGTACGCTCTTTTCGGGGTTTCGACACGTAATACGAAAGGTATATTAATACCAACGACGCACAGGGATTATGTCGTTCGATTTTTTCCTTGTATCGTTCGATAACCAACTATTTTTCTCTTTTCGGATCAACACAATATCGTCGACTACTCGAAGGTACGTACGAGCCAAAATGAAAGCTCGGTGTCTCCTCTCTCTTTTGTTCGACAAAAGAAAAAAGGCACTTAAAACGCCGCATATTCGGGCAGGCGGGACAACGACAAAAAAAAAAACGACGACGACGACGTCCGGTTGTTCTCGACTCGCGTCGGAGTATATATGTATATATTATAATCGGATATATCTTTTTATCTATCCAGGGCGCGTTAAAACAAACGACGAGGAGAGACTACGACAACGAGGAGATAAAGGTCGGACCTTTTCTTCTTACCCTCGGCGCGCTCTCGCACACGATCGTTTCATGTTTCTTTTGTCCCCTAAAGGATACATATACCGTTACAACATATTTACGTTCGAATATACACTCGACGGTCGATAAACCGTAAAGACGCATCGTCCGATACGTTTTTTCTTTTGCTGTCGCGTTCCGACGCAAAATCCCAAGAAAAGGGCGAGAATGCCAGAGACAGCCATGTAAACCATCGGTGACTTATCATGGTCCAGAGAATAAAGGGTTAAAGGAAAAAAAAATCCCATTTTTAACGTGCGTGGTACACCTTCGTCGTGTATATATCGTTCGATGAAACCACGAGCGCACAAAAGGAGGAACAAAAGCGTTTCGAGATCGATCTTCGGTGTAAATGTCATTGTTCATTTGCGTTCGACCGTTGTTCGATAAAAGAAATTTAACACACGAACAACAATGAAGGGAGACTCTCGCAAGACGATCACCAAATAAGCGTTTATCGTTCGATCGGTCCGGGTTTTTCAACGTCCGTCCGGCACAATTATGCACTTCGAGGACTGGACGACCGGAACCCGTATTGGGATCGCGCGGTCTTCCGCTTCTAATCAACGACAACGAAGCGATCTGCGCTTGTAAATGTTAAAAAAACGTGGCGAAGCTACGATCTCGTAATAATTTAACCGTGAAAGAGCTTCCGTCGCACGTTTATTTTTAACTTTTCTCCTCGTTGTATAAACTTTCGCACCGTCGAAAAAAAAATTCGACAATCATTTCAGACAACGTCGGGAGCGCGGAGAAACGCCGTAAACACGCTCTACTCTCGGCTTGCTTCCTTCAAATTGGTGTCTAACAATTCTCTCGCAGGGCGAAGAATCATTTTCTCTCTCGTCTAAATATCCTTCTGTAGTTAGGTGTTTTCGACTCGGGAGCGCTCTTTCACGGGCGGTCGTATATGGTCTCTTTTAGGGGTTTAACTAGAAACCACGACTCACGCAAGCCGAGATAAGCGCATTCCGCCGAGAAGATCCTAAAAACTAAGAATTGCGAGATATACGAAAATGTTCTTCTGTCGCCTGTGAAAAAAATGAACACTAGCAAAGAGAGGGCGAGACACGAACGTTCCATTTAACATTCTCCGCGTCAAACGCCGACGAAATGTCCAACCATCGCTCGTACGTTTTCGCCAATTTCGCAAGTTGTTCTCTCTCTCGCGTTCGACCATCGGATCCCGCTCCGAAACGTTCGACTTTTCGGCGTTTAACAGTTTCGTTTTATCTAGTCGAACGACGAGCGGTACCGAAAAAAATTTAACAATGAAGAGAAAACCTTTTGCTGCTAAAGGCAAACGCAAGCAGTCTTTAGTTATATAAACGACCCTCAGCCAGGCGTGGTCCAGGAATTGTATCCGTGGACCGCAATGTGCGTTCGAAATGTCGATGTTCATGTGTCCTGCAGTTCACACGTTGACGCGCAATTAGCTGCGTTCTTCATCGACCCACGAGCCAAGTGATCCACCGTTCAGGGTAATCGTATAAAAATTTTTGTTCATATTTAACAACTCAGCGTCTGAAAACCAGTATGTACGTGATTTATTTAACCTGGTTTATAAATTCGTTCGATTGTCCATAGAATACTAACTCCAATCCAAGCGCAAGATCGAGTATCGGTATTCGGACGTCGTCCCGTCATAGCTCTGTTCACAGATTTACCCGAGCTGATTGATGATTAAGACGACACGATAACGTCCATGGACGGGTAAAGGACCGTATAAAACTACAGAACCGCCGATGAAACGACGCTCTGTGACGCATTTCTCTTCGTGCGGCGAGTTTTCAGTCCGTTCCGGGTGGTAAAGTCATTCAAAAACCGTGGAAAATACGAAACGCGCTGTCGCGCGTAACACAGAGTCTCCTGCTCGCTGCTTACATATATTGGACGTCTTGGCGGTATCGCGAGATTCGATACGGACACTCCATGGCCGGCGTCAGATCGGTCTACCAACGAAGGAGACTACGCTATCGTTTTCGCTTCTCAGCCGGTCCGTAAAGCGATACGTTACCATATCGTCCGTCGTAAGCAGGCGGACTCTCGTGAAGTTGCGACTTCGTTCGTCGAAGCGGTTTCGTGGTTCGATTTCCATCGGTTACCCGGACACCCCCCGCGTGAAAGCCTCCGTGTCACACTCTAAATTTCGTTTCTCGTTTAACACGAAATAGAGAGAGGCTAAAAGGGGGTGTTCCCTTTGTCCAAAGACAAAATTTATAGAGAGAAAGAAAATAAAATGAGAGTCTCTCACGAAGCGGGCGAAAAAAAAAAAACAAGAAATTTAACAATTTTTTTTCGCAAACCCATGCATTTCGTTACCAAACGTCCCAAAATATTTCTTTATATTCTCTCTCGTGTTTTCACACGGGGTCGAGAGAGTACGCAACACGAATCAAGAATAAAAATTATAGAAAGGAAAGTCCGATAAGAATATTTCGAGATTCTTATAACCTTCACCTCTTCCTTACTTCTCCGAAATCTCTCCGCTTTCCTGGCGCGTATCTATTTAACAATTTCGATTCTCTCCTCCTTTTAACTCAGACGTCGCAACGAACGGGTACACCATGCATACGATCCATTTTTTACATAACGAACCTTCTGCCGGTAAAATTCGCGACAGATTCATTTATGTATAGATATATTTTTATATGAGAATGTTCGGGATTTTCCTTCGTGTTCAAGTTGAACATTCTTGTTACGACGACTTTTTGTATTTATCGAAGGATCGTGCGGTACCCGTTAATAAGAAGTAAACGACGTCCCGGGAGAGTCGAAACTTTTCTTATACGCTACGGAAAGAAGAGCCGAGAAGATAGAGAGGAAACTCTCGATTTTCTTTCGTCGGTAAACTTTCATTCTTTCTATTTACAGCGTTCGACATGAAACGGCGTTGCTCTCTCATTTTTTAAACTTTATTTAACGTTAGCGCTTGTTCGTACGAAACGCGTCGGCGGATACGAAATACGGACGGGAGTATCGACGATGAGAACCAAAGCGACCTCCTACACGTAACCGTAATATCTCTCCGCATCACGACTGCCGTAACGACGAATTGTCATTTAACAT
>NW_027473602.1:145000-160000 GCF_050947335.1 Megachile rotundata | reverse complement strand
TTATTACGAATCCTTCACAACCTCAATGCCGGAGATTCGAAGAAACGCATATCGACGTAGTAATGCCGAAGAATAATATTCTCCGGTTCAAAAAAGTTTTGAAAGCACGTACACACCGCTTTCACGCCGTTCGTCGAAACGTAAGAAGCGCGTAAACCGCACACGCTCGGAACGAATTAATCGATCCCCATTCGGTGTAAGCGCGTAACAAGCACGCTGGACGTTGTGTTCGTTTATTTCAGTTTTTCAGCTTAAACGTTCCCTTTTCTTTTATGATTATTTTTGTACAACTTTTTGTACACGAACCAATTTGCAGCTCTCCTCTTTTTGCCCGTTTCCTTTTCTGGTTCGTAATATTATTTATATTACGTGAAGTTATATTATAAGTCTTTGATATACAATATTTCGTTTAACGACACAACACCGAAATAGCGCGTATAGCGGAGCACGCTGGACAATACGCTATGGCGCGTACAGCGGACATGCTGTTCGTCGAAACGAATCGAAACCGTGTCGATATAAACGTTTCGTTCCTCCACGGGGGTCTCTTTCTCTTATTTTGTATCGATAAAGCGCGTAAAAAAATGCAAATCCTTTCGTGCCAGAAAGATTTCTCGTTGAAAAGTTTTAGAAGCACGTAACACCGCTTTTCATTTCACGCTTTGCATCGAAACGGTATAAGCACGTAAACCACACACGCTCGCTCGTATTGAACCTCCACAATATCGGTGTTCTTTCGCCTTTTTTCATAAATACCATTTTTTGCAATGAACCAATATCAGCTTAAACGTTCCTTTTTTATTTGGTTCTTCTCTCTCCTCTCATGTGTTTCAGTCATATTAAAAATTGTTGTTCCTCCAAACTCTCTCTATTCTCTCTCCTTTCACTCTCTTTGGTATTTTATTTAAGACACACCGATAAAGGTTAGCGCGTACAGTGGCGTGCTGAACGTACCGTGATAGCGCGTACAACGGACATGCTGTTCGAAAAACGAACAAGAGGAAGCACGTACAAAGGTAGCTCGCGCTAGGCATATATCGATACGAAACCTCCGTTTTTAGTCTCTCTTTTCGTCGTGGATATCGAAGAAGCGCGTAAAAGAAAATCCCGCTAAAACTCTCTCCGTGCCGGAAAGTGTGTATCCGTTGAAATTTTTGAAGCACGTACACCCGCTTTCACGCTTTACATCGAAACGGTATAAGCACGTAAACCACACACGCTCCGTATTGAACCTCCACAATATCGGTGTTCTTTCCGCCTTTTTCATAAATACCATTTTTTTGTGATGAACCAATATCAGCTTAAACGTTCCCTTTTTTTATTTGGTTCTTCTCTCATGTGTTTTTCAGTCATATTAAATTTTTGTTCCTCCAAACTCTCTCTTCTATTCTCTCCTTTCAACTCTCTTTGGTATTTTATTTAAGACACACCGATAAAGGTTAGCGCGTACAAGTGGCGTGCTGAACGTACCGTGATAGCGCGTACAACGGACATGCTGTTCGAAAAAAACAAATCGGAGCAAGCACGTACACAGAGAATTTTAGCTCGCGCTGGGCACATCGATTCTTACAAATCCACCCAAATTTTTATTTTCTCTCTCTCAAAATTTCGTGTCATAGTTACGATACACCGTAATAATATTTTTTGTACGTATAAGCGAAAACTCGATGTAATATCGAGAAATCACCCGTACCGAAAACTCTTCACTTTGGAAGAAGTTTCCATTTCAGAAACCGTTTTTACGAGTCATAGTTACATATTATTTCGTTTCAATATCTCTGCGCTGTACGTATAGTGAAGCATTTATTTAATATTTTACTTCATCGTACCGAAAAACTCTCCGCGAAGAAGAAGTTTTCTCGCGCATCGAGAAAATATTTAGGCGTTCGAGACGCACAAAACATTAAGGGGACGTAATATCATTTCTGAATTTCGGAATAAATATTCCGTTTCAAAATTTTTTAGCCTCTCGACTGAAGGCGTTGTAACGAACAAGTTCGTTCAACACCACTATCTAATTCATTTTTAAAATAAATTTTATAAAACCTTTTTTGGCCCGTTTTAGAACGGTCGGTTTTATTCTATCCCTTTTTAATTTTTAGTAGCCTGTGCCGCTTGAGTCAGTACAACGTACACACCAAAGTGCATACGAGTCACCAGCCTCATGTTAAAGGTTCGTCGCATATGTGCCATTTGGTCTTAGACGCCGACACGCGACAATGCAGTGTGGAGAAAATCCTGCATCGATACCGAGAACACGAACAGTCGAGGCAACACGAAGTTACGCACGAGGAGCGGTGGACTAGTTCTCAACCGAGGTCATAGAATAGCCACGCGCCCGACTCTGTTCCGTCTGGTACGATCGGACCGAACGTCTCCTTATAGGTACCGAACGGCCGGCCGGATGGTCGGCGACGCCGGCCGTTACGCACGGGCGCTTACGATGCTAACGCGCGATCCGAACGTGCCAATTCGAAAGTGCGGTAAAACTTAGCGCGAAAAAATCGATTTTTCAAAAAGTTGTCAAACACGCTAAAAAGTATACGGACGATGTTTTAACAATTATTTTACGAAATTTAATGACAAAATTAATCGAAAAAAAATTTTTTTTCCTTTTCTCGCCAAAATAAATACCAAACGAATTTCTAACGTAATAAACGAGTAACAAATAACAGTATACGTCCAAATAACATACAAGAATCGAGAAAATATTTATATTTTTTCAAAAAATTGAGCAAAAATCTCTCCGCATAGTCGGTTCGGTGCCGAGTCCGAACGTACCAAAGTACCTCCGGCATAGTCGGTTCGGTGAATCGACGACTGACAACCTATATAAAAAACGATTAAAACCTATAGAATAACGTATCACTAGAACATTTATACCATTTTGGCACGTTCGGATTCATAATTAACGAAATTATCGAAAATTTTTCATTGCGCATAGTCGGTTCGGTGAAAAGGTGACTGACAACCTATATTAAAAATGATTAAAACGTATAGAATAACGCACTACTAGAACATTTATACTATTTTGGCACGTTCGGATTCATAATTAACGAAATTATCTAAAATTTTTCGTTCCGCATAGTCGGTTCGGTGAAACGATGACTGACAACCTATATTAAAAACGATTAAAACCTATAGAATAACGTATTATTAGAACGTTTATACAATTTTGGCACGTTCGGATTCATAAATAACAAAATTATTGAAAATTTTTCGTTCCGCATAGTCGGTTCGGTAGGCCGTCCGACCGGGACCAAGTCCGTTCGGCATAGTCGGTTCGGTGAAACGATGACTGACAACCTATACTAAGAACGATTAAAACCAATAGAATAACGCATTACTAGAACATTTATACCATTTTGACACGTTCGGATTCATAATTAACGAAATTATCGAAAATTTTTCATTACGCATAGTCGGTTCGGTGAAACGGTGACTGACAACATATATTAAAAATGATTAAAACGTAAAGAATAACGCATTACTAGACCATTTATACCATTTTGGCACGTTCGGATTCATAATTAACGAAATTATCCAAAATTTTTCGTTCCGCATAGTCGGTTCGGTGAAACGATGACTGACAACCTATATAAAAAACGATTAAAACCAATAGAATAACGTATTACTAGAACATTTATACAATTTTGGCACGTTCGGATTCATAAATAACAAAATTATTGAAAATTTTTCGTTCCGCATAGTCGGTTCGGTGGACCGTCTGATGCGAGACAATGTCCCACCGGCATAGTCGGTTCGGTGAATCGACGACTGACAACCTATATAAAAAACGATTAAAACCTATAGAATAACGTATCACTAGAACATTTATACCATTTTGGCACGTTCGGATTCATAATTGACGAAATTATCGAAAATTTTTCATTGCGCAGAGTCGGTTCGGTGAAAAGGTGACTGACAACCTATATTAGAAATGATTAAAACGTATAGAATAACGCATTACTAGAACATTTATACTATTTTGGCACGTTCGGATTCATAATTAACGAAATTATCTAAAATTTTTCGTTCCGCATAGTCGGTTCGGTGAAACGATGACTGACAACCTATATTAAAAACGATTAAAACCTATAGAATAACGTATTATTAGAACGTTTATACAATTTTGGCACGTTCGGATTCATAAATAACAAAATTATTGAAAATTTTTCGTTCCGCATAGTCGGTTCGGTAGGCCGTCCGACCGGGACCAAGTCCGTTCGGCATAGTCGGTTCGGTGAAACGATGACTGACAACCTATACTAAGAACGATTAAAACCAATAGAATAACGCATTACTAGAACATTTATACCATTTTGACACGTTCGGATTCATAATTAACGAAATTATCGAAAATTTTTCATTACGCATAGTCGGTTCGGTGAAACGGTGACTGACAACATATATTAAAAATGATTAAAACGTAAAGAATAACGCATTACTAGACCATTTATACCATTTTGGCACGTTCGGATTCATAATTAACGAAATTATCCAAAATTTTTCGTTCCGCATAGTCGGTTCGGTGAAACGATGACTGACAACCTATATAAAAAACGATTAAAACCAATAGAATAACGTATTACTAGAACATTTATACAATTTTGGCACGTTCGGATTCATAAATAACAAAATTATTGAAAATTTTTCGTTCCGCATAGTCGGTTCGGTGGACCGTCTGATGCGAGACAATGTCCCACCGGCATAGTCGGTTCGGTGAATCGACGACTGACAACCTATATAAAAAACGATTAAAACCTATAGAATAACGTATCACTAGAACATTTATACCATTTTGGCACGTTCGGATTCATAATTGACGAAATTATCGAAAATTTTTCATTGCGCAGAGTCGGTTCGGTGAAAAGGTGACTGACAACCTATATTAGAAATGATTAAAACGTATAGAATAACGCATTACTAGAACATTTATACTATTTTGGCACGTTCGGATTCATAATTAACGAAATTATCTAAAATTTTTCGTTCCGCATAGTCGGTTCGGTGAAACGATGACTGACAACCTATATTAAAAACGATTAAAACCTATAGAATAACGTATTATTAGAACGTTTATACAATTTTGGCACGTTCGGATTCATAAATAACAAAATTATTGAAAATTTTTCGTTCCGCATAGTCGGTTCGGTAGGCCGTCCGACCGGGACCAAGTCCGTTCGGCATAGTCGGTTCGGTGAAACGATGACTGACAACCTATACTAAGAACGATTAAAACCAATAGAATAACGCATTACTAGAACATTTATACCATTTTGACACGTTCGGATTCATAATTAACGAAATTATCGAAAATTTTTCATTACGCATAGTCGGTTCGGTGAAACGGTGACTGACAACATATATTAAAAATGATTAAAACGTAAAGAATAACGCATTACTAGACCATTTATACCATTTTGGCACGTTCGGATTCATAATTAACGAAATTATCCAAAATTTTTCGTTCCGCATAGTCGGTTCGGTGAAACGATGACTGACAACCTATATAAAAAACGATTAAAACCAATAGAATAACGTATTACTAGAACATTTATACAATTTTGGCACGTTCGGATTCATAAATAACAAAATTATTGAAAATTTTTCGTTCCGCATAGTCGGTTCGGTGGACCGTCTGATGCGAGACAATGTCCCACCGGCATAGTCGGTTCGGTGAATCGACGACTGACAACCTATATAAAAAACGATTAAAACCTATAGAATAACGTATCACTAGAACATTTATACCATTTTGGCACGTTCGGATTCATAATTGACGAAATTATCGAAAATTTTTCATTGCGCAGAGTCGGTTCGGTGAAAAGGTGACTGACAACCTATATTAGAAATGATTAAAACGTATAGAATAACGCATTACTAGAACATTTATACTATTTTGGCACGTTCGGATTCATAATTAACGAAATTATCTAAAATTTTTCGTTCCGCATAGTCGGTTCGGTGAAACGATGACTGACAACCTATATTAAAAACGATTAAAACCTATAGAATAACGTATTATTAGAACGTTTATACAATTTTGGCACGTTCGGATTCATAAATAACAAAATTATTGAAAATTTTTCGTTCCGCATAGTCGGTTCGGTAGGCCGTCCGACCGGGACCAAGTCCGTTCGGCATAGTCGGTTCGGTGAAACGATGACTGACAACCTATACTAAGAACGATTAAAACCAATAGAATAACGCATTACTAGAACATTTATACCATTTTGACACGTTCGGATTCATAATTAACGAAATTATCGAAAATTTTTCATTACGCATAGTCGGTTCGGTGAAACGGTGACTGACAACATATATTAAAAATGATTAAAACGTAAAGAATAACGCATTACTAGACCATTTATACCATTTTGGCACGTTCGGATTCATAATTAACGAAATTATCCAAAATTTTTCGTTCCGCATAGTCGGTTCGGTGAAACGATGACTGACAACCTATATAAAAAACGATTAAAACCAATAGAATAACGTATTACTAGAACATTTATACAATTTTGGCACGTTCGGATTCATAAATAACAAAATTATTGAAAATTTTTCGTTCCGCATAGTCGGTTCGGTGGACCGTCTGATGCGAGACAATGTCCCACCGGCATAGTCGGTTCGGTGAATCGACGACTGACAACCTATATAAAAAACGATTAAAACCTATAGAATAACGTATCACTAGAACATTTATACCATTTTGGCACGTTCGGATTCATAATTGACGAAATTATCGAAAATTTTTCATTGCGCAGAGTCGGTTCGGTGAAAAGGTGACTGACAACCTATATTAGAAATGATTAAAACGTATAGAATAACGCATTACTAGAACATTTATACTATTTTGGCACGTTCGGATTCATAATTAACGAAATTATCTAAAATTTTTCGTTCCGCATAGTCGGTTCGGTGAAACGATGACTGACAACCTATATTAAAAACGATTAAAACCTATAGAATAACGTATTATTAGAACGTTTATTCAATTTTGGCACGTTCGGATTCATAAATAACAAAATTATTGAAAATTTTTCGTTCCGCATAGTCGGTTCGGTAGGCCGTCCGACCGGGACCAAGTCCGTTCGGCATAGTCGGTTCGGTGAAACGATGACTGACAACCTATACTAAGAACGATTAAAACCAATAGAATAACGCATTACTAGAACATTTATACCATTTTGACACGTTCGGATTCATAATTAACGAAATTATCGAAAATTTTTCATTACGCATAGTCGGTTCGGTGAAACGGTGACTGACAACATATATTAAAAATGATTAAAACGTAAAGAATAACGCATTACTAGACCATTTATACCATTTTGGCACGTTCGGATTCATAATTAACGAAATTATCCAAAATTTTTCGTTCCGCATAGTCGGTTCGGTGAAACGATGACTGACAACCTATATAAAAAACGATTAAAACCAATAGAATAACGTATTACTAGAACATTTATACAATTTTGGCACGTTCGGATTCATAAATAACAAAATTATTGAAAATTTTTCGTTCCGCATAGTCGGTTCGGTGGACCGTCTGATGCGAGACAATGTCCCACCGGCATAGTCGGTTCGGTGAATCGACGACTGACAACCTATATAAAAAACGATTAAAACCTATAGAATAACGTATCACTAGAACATTTATACCATTTTGGCACGTTCGGATTCATAATTGACGAAATTATCGAAAATTTTTCATTGCGCAGAGTCGGTTCGGTGAAAAGGTGACTGACAACCTATATTAGAAATGATTAAAACGTATAGAATAACGCATTACTAGAACATTTATACTATTTTGGCACGTTCGGATTCATAATTAACGAAATTATCTAAAATTTTTCGTTCCGCATAGTCGGTTCGGTGAAACGATGACTGACAACCTATATTAAAAACGATTAAAACCTATAGAATAACGTATTATTAGAACGTTTATACAATTTTGGCACGTTCGGATTCATAAATAACAAAATTATTGAAAATTTTTCGTTCCGCATAGTCGGTTCGGTAGGCCGTCCGACCGGGACCAAGTCCGTTCGGCATAGTCGGTTCGGTGAAACGATGACTGACAACCTATACTAAGAACGATTAAAACCAATAGAATAACGCATTACTAGAACATTTATACCATTTTGACACGTTCGGATTCATAATTAACGAAATTATCGAAAATTTTTCATTACGCATAGTCGGTTCGGTGAAACGGTGACTGACAACATATATTAAAAATGATTAAAACGTAAAGAATAACGCATTACTAGACCATTTATACCATTTTGGCACGTTCGGATTCATAATTAACGAAATTATCCAAAATTTTTCGTTCCGCATAGTCGGTTCGGTGAAACGATGACTGACAACCTATATAAAAAACGATTAAAACCAATAGAATAACGTATTACTAGAACATTTATACAATTTTGGCACGTTCGGATTCATAAATAACAAAATTATTGAAAATTTTTCGTTCCGCATAGTCGGTTCGGTGGACCGTCTGATGCGAGACAATGTCCCACCGGCATAGTCGGTTCGGTGAATCGACGACCGACAACCTATATAAAAAACGATTAAAACCTATAGAATAACGTATCACTAGACCATTTATACCATTTTAGCACGTTCCTATTCATGATTAACGAAATTATCGAAAATTTTTCATTGCGCATAGTCGGTTCGGTGAAACGGTGACTGACAACCTATATTAAAAATGATTATAACGTATAGAATAACGTATCACTAGAACATTTATACAATTTTGGCACGTTCGGATTCATAAATAACAAAATTATTGAAAATTTTTCGTTCCGCATAGTCGGTTCGGTGAAACGATGACTGACAACCTATATTAAAAACGATTAAAACCTATAGAATAACGTATTACTGGAACATTTATACAATTTTTGCACGTTCGGATTCATAAATAACAAAATTATTGAGAATTATTCGTTCCGCATAGTCGGTTCGGTGGGCCGTCCGAGCACGACCAAGTCCGTCCGGCATAGTCGGTTCGGTGAAACGATGACTGACAACCTATACTAAGAACGATTAAAACCAATAGAATAACGTATTACTAGAACGTTTATACAACTTTGGCACGTTCGGATTCATAAATAACAAAATTATTGAGAATTATTCGTTCCGCATAGTCGGTTCGGTGAAACGATGATTGACAACCTGTATAAAAATTGTTCATAACCGATAAAGTAACGTATTTCTAGCACCGATATACCGTTTCGGCACTTTCGGATACATAATTAACGAAATTATCGAAAATTTTTCATTCCGCATAGTCGGTTCGGTGAAACGATGACTGACAACATATATAAAAAACGATCAAAACCTATAGAATAACGTATTGCTAGAACATTTATACCACTTTGGCACGTTCGGATTCATTATTAACGTAATTATCGAAATTTTTTCATTCCGCATAGTCGGTTCGGTGAAACGATGATTGACAACCTATATAAAAATTGCTCAAAACCAATAAAGTAACGTATATCTAGCACCGCTATACCGTTTCGGCACGTTCGGATTCATAAATGTCGAAATTAACGGAGAAACATCGTTCCGCATAGTCGGTTCGGTGAACCGATGACTGACAACGCATATAAAAAACACTTAGAATCGATGCCGTAGCCGATTTCTATTGCCGCTAGAACGTTTTGGTACGTCCGAATTCAATATCGTAGAAATTATCCACGAAACTCTGTTCCGCATAGTCGGTTCGGTGGACCGTCCGAGTGCGACCAAGTCCCTCCGGCATAGTCGGTTCGGTGGATCGGCTACTGACAACCTATTGAATTATTGCTTAGAATAGATAAAGTAACGTATTTCTAGTGTCCCTATACCGTTTTGGCACGTTCGGATGCACTATTGTAGATATTATCGATAAAACTCCGTTCCGCTTAGTCGGTTCGGTGAACCGATGACCGACAACGCATAGAAAAATCACTCAGTATCGATACTGTAACGGATTTCTATTACCGCCATAACGTTTTTGTACGTTCGAATTCAAAATGGTAGAAATTATCGACGAAACTCCGTTCCGCTTAGTCGGTTCGGTACGGAGCGCAACCGCGACTATGTCCCCCCGGCATAGTCGGTTCGGTGGATCGGCTACTGACAACCTATTGAATTAATGCTCAGAATCGATGCAGTAACGTATTTCTAGCATTCCTATACCGTTTTGGCACGTTCGGATCCACTATTGTACATATTATCGACAAAACTCCGTTCCGCTTAGTCGGTTCGGTGAACCGATGACCGACAACGCATAGAAAAATCACTCAGTATCGATACTGTAACGGATTTCTATTACCGCCATAACGTTTTTGTACGTTTGAATTCAAAATGGTAGAAATTATCGACGAAACTCCGTTCCGCTTAGTCGGTTCGGTACGGAGCGCAACCGCGACTATGTCCCCCGGGCATAGTCGGTTCGGTGGATCGGCTACTGACAACCTATTGAATTAATGCTCAGAATCGATGCAGTAACGTATTTCTAGCATTCCTATACCGTTTTGGCACGTTCGGATCCACTATTGTAGATATTATCGATAAAATTCCGTTCCGCTTAGTCGGTTCGGTGAACCGATGACTGACAACGCATAGAAGAAACACTTAGAATCGATACTGTAACGGATTTCTATTTCCCCCCATAACGTTTTTGTACGTTCGAATTCAAAATGGTAGAAATTATCGACGAAACTCCGTTCCGCTTAGTCGGTTCGGTACGGAGCGCAACCGCGACTATGTCCCCCGGGCATAGTCGGTTCGGTGGATCGGCTACTGACAACCTATTGAATTAATGCTTAGAATAGATAAAGTAACGTATTTCTAGCATTCCTGTACCAGTTTGGCACGTTCGGGTGCGCAATTGTTCGAGTTATCGACGAAACTCCGTTCCGCATAGTCGGTTCGGTGCGTCGTTTACATTTTCTAAGTCCTGGCCGCGTATTGCTTTCTCATTTCCAAAGTCCTGGCCGCGTATTGCTTTCTCATTTCCATAGTCCTGGCCGCGTATTGCTTTCTCATTTCCAAAGTCCTGGCCGCGTATTGCTTTCTCATTTCCAAAGTCCTGGCCGCGTATTGCTTTCTCATTTTCAATGTCCTGGCCGCGTATTGCTTTCCGTCTTTCTAACATCCGACCGTGTAGTACTTAGCATTTTCGAAGTCTCAGCCGCGTTATGAGATTTATTTTTTTAAGTCCGCCGGCGCTCATGGCTTTATTTTCTTCTCTACGCGCGCGCGCGTGCCTTTCTATTTTTTTTCTAAGTCCAACGGCGTATTGCTTTCAAAAAATTTTCTTCGCGCTTCGCGCGAACGAGGAACAAAAAAAAAATTTTTTTTTCCTCTCCTCTCACTTACTTTCCTTGCCTTTCCCCCCCTTCTTCGCCCTTTTCTTCACACTTTCGCTCTCTATATAATATATATATTATTATGTCTAATAATATAATTAACTATTATTTATTATATTAATATTATAATATAATATAATTTATAAGTGTGATGTTAAAACCTCATTCACACTCTCAAACTTATAATTAATTTGATCTCTCCAACACTTATTAGGGGCCTTTCTCCTCAAATCGTAATGTTCCACTGTAACATCGTGGACATAGATACTGAGGATAGACCACGGAGAGATCATATATTTCTGACACTTCTTGTATTAGAAACTTTGCGTTTCGTTGCTTTCGCAGATGTTCGTCCACATCTTGTTGTGCGAGTCGCATATCTCAACCTTCGTTCTTTAATTCTCACAAAGTTGTACGAAGTCGCGAAATAAACATGTATCTCGCATTCGTACGAGAGGTGTCTGGCCTTCCTCAGAACACCTCTCTCTTTATTAGTACGATCTAAGTATATATCTCGTGTGTCTCGTGCCGAAGTCCAGAAAAATTTCTATAAACTTTGCCTTTTTTCCATACGGCAGACACATTTTTGCTTAGGACACCTCTATTTTGCTTTGCAAAATTTTATATAACTTTATTTTGGGGACGTAATCTTAGCATGTATTATTCGATGCATTTTAACATCAGTTACTTCTCGTCATTCGCCACAGTTCTGCTTTTTACCACACTTTGGGTCCTTTTCAACCCGCGGTAACATTTGGCGGAGAGCGACGCTGCCCCATCGTCCGGCATGTTCGGACCGTCGTCTCCCATATAGATACCGAACGGCCGTCCAAATGGTCGGCGACGCCGGCTCTTACGCACTGAACCTTATAGTGAAAAAGTGCGATTTTTGCTCAACTTTTCAAAAGTCGATTTTTACTTTAAAAATTTTACGAACTTCCCAACTTACGTTGTCGTTCGTCATATTTCCATGCACCACCAATTGCCATTTCATATCATTTCTCATGGTACGAAAGTATCGAAGTAAAAATACTTAGTCTTTCGTACGAGAGAAATTTTGCCTTAGGACACCTTCAGTTCGTGTAAAATTTCATTAATTTTACTTTGAACATAATTCTAGTTTATGTCAGATCGATGCATTTTAGCAACGATTATTCGTAACTTGCCAAAGTTCCGCTTATACGTATATTGGGTCTGTTTGACCCGCGGTAACTTATGGCGGAGAACGACGCTGCCCCATCGTCCGGTATGTTCGGACCGTCGTCTCCCATATAGATACCGAACGGCCGTCCAAATGGTCGGCGACGCCGGCTCTTACGCACTGAACCTTATAGTGAAAAAGTGCGATTTTTGCTCAACTTTTCAAAAGTCGATTTTTACTTTAAAAATTTTACGAACTTCCCAACTTACGTTGTCGTTCGTCATATTTCCATGCACCACCAATTGCCATTTCATATCATTTCTCATGGTACGAAAGTATCGAAGTAAAAATACTTAGTCTTTCGTACGAGAGAAATTTTGCCTTAGGACACCTTCAGTTCGTGTAAAATTTCATTAATTTTACTTTGAACATAATTCTAGTTTATGTCAGATCGATGCATTTTAGCAACGATTATTCGTACTTGCCAAAGTTCCGCTTATACGTATATTGGGTCTGTTTGACCCGCGGTAACTTATGGCGGAGAACGACGCTGCCCCATCGTCCGGTATGTTCGGACCGTCGTCTCCCATATAGATACCGAACGGCCGTCCAAATGGTCGGCGACGCCGGCTCTTACGCACTGAACCTTATAGTGAAAAAGTGCGATTTTTGCTCAACTTTTCAAAAGTCGATTTTTACTTTAAAAATTTTACGAACTTCCCAACTTACGTTGTCGTTCGTCATATTTCCATGCACCACCAATTGCCATTTCATATCATTTCTCATGGTACGAAAGTATCGAAGTAAAAATACTTAGTCTTTCGTACGAGAGAAATTTTGCCTTAGGACACCTTCAGTTCGTGTAAAATTTCATTAATTTTACTTTGAACATAATTCTAGTTTATGTCAGATCGATGCATTTTAGCAACGATTATTCGTACTTGCCAAAGTTCCGCTTATACGTATATTGGGTCTTTTTGACCCGCGGTAACTTTTGGCGGAGAACGACGCTGCCCCATCGTCCGGTATGTTCGGACCGTCGTCTCCCATACAGGTACCGAACGGCCGGCCGGATGGTCGGCGACGCCGGCCGTTACGCACGGGCGCTTACGATGCTAACGCGCGATCCGAACGTGCCAATTCGAGAGTGCGGTAAAACTTAGCGTGAAAAAATCGATTTTCCAAAAAGTTGTAAAACACGTTTAAAATGATGATAAATGAATTCGTGTATAAAAAATTTTTTTTTTCGGTAGAAATTGAGAATAAACCGCTCCGCATAGTCGGTTCGGTGAAACGATGACTGATAACCCATTAAAATAATGATCAGAGCTGTTAGAGCATTGTATTCTTAGTACTCCTATATGGTTTTGGTACGTTCGGATTCATAAATGAGGAAGTTATTAATAATAAATCGTTCCGCATAGTCGGTTCGGTGAAACAATGACTGATAACCCATTAAAATAATGATCAGACCTGTTAGAGCATTGTATTCTTAGTACTCCTATATGGTTTTGGCACGTTCGGATTCATAAATGAGGAAGTTATTAATAATAAATCGTTCCGCATAGTCGGTTCGGTGAAACAATGACTGATAACCCATTAAAATAATGATCAGACCTGTTAGAGCATTGTATTCTTAGTACTCCTATATGGTTTTGGCACGTTCGGATTCATAAATGAGGATGTTATTAATAATAAATCGCTCCGCATAGTCGGTTCGGTGAAACGATGACTGATAACCCATTAAAATAATGATCAGACCTGTTAGAGCATTGTATTCTTAGTACTCCTATATGGTTTTGGTACGTTCGGATTCATAAATGAGGAAGTTATTAATAATAAATCGTTCCGCATAGTCGGTTCGGTGAAACAATGACTGATAACCCATTAAAATAATGATCAGACCTGTTAGAGCATTGTATTCTTAGTACTCCTATATGGTTTTGGTACGTTCGGATTCATAAATGAGGAAGTTATTAATAATAAATCGTTCCGCATAGTCGGTTCGGTGAAACAATGACTGATAACCCATTAAAATAATGATCAGACCTGTTAGAGCATTGTATTCTTAGTACTCCTATATGGTTTTGGCACGTTCGGATTCATAAATGAGGATGTTATTAATAATAAATCGGTCCGCATAGTCGGTTCGGTGAAACGATGACTGATAACCCATTAAAATAATGATCAGACCTGTTAGAGCATTGTATTCTTAGTACTCCTATATGGTTTTGGCACGTTCGGATTCATAAATGAGGATGTTATTAATAATAAATCGCTCCGCATAGTCGGTTCGGTGAAACAATGACTGATAACCCATTAAAATAATGATCAGACCTGTTAGAGCATTGTATTCTTAGTACTCCTATATGGTTTTGGCACGTTCGGATTCATAAATGAGGATGTTATTAATAATAAATCGTTCCGCATAGTCGGTTCAGCGGTGAGTTCGTGCACGACTAAGTCCCACCGGCATAGTCG
>NW_027473602.1:132500-140000 GCF_050947335.1 Megachile rotundata | reverse complement strand
CGAACCTCACTTGGAGGTTGCGGATCCGGTCCGGAGTAGTCCGGGCATTCCTCAAAGATTGGACGAAAATAGGCCTCGATCTCGGCCATCTTAGGGCATGTGGTGACATTGATGTCCTTGTCGTCCAAGATAGCATGTGCAACTTGCGTAGGATTTTCGGCAAACAGTCGCTGATACGTGCTAAAATTTGCGGATCTCTTAGCCGCACGATTCGATTTCCTCTTGGTCCCGGGTCTTTTAACCTTGCCACGTTTATGTCCCCCCCGCCTACCCCCAGCAGTACGTAATGAGTCTTTATGGTTCCCCAACTCACTAATCGCGTGGCAAATATGCGGGTCGAACTCCTCAAACTCCGCGCAGTCGAACAGGGTGGCAATAAGCTGCTGAACCTCGAGCGAGCACGAGGGTGACAGCTCCCGAAGGAAGCGGCAGATATCGGAGTGTTGTAGTAGTGGTGGACAACTATTGCTATTGCCACCGGCGTCCGACGGCGGCCGCTCATACCCCACGTCTGGGATGTCAGACGGCAAATCCGCACGTGCGGCAACGCTCTCCGCCGGGCACCGTGAGTCGGTAGATGGTGGTGATAGCGGCACGCTCCCGGCAGCAGAAGTCGAGGCGGAAGAGATCCCCGAAAGTGCATCTTTATATGACAGCTTCTGCCGCTGTTTCTTTATAGCCTCACTGGAGCGGCCGGTGTGTAGTGCAGCTAGCCGTGTGTTGATCTCCGCTTGGGATAGGCCTGCGGGCAGCTGCGACTCGAGGAGTGCAAGCTGCTTCTCCTCGGAGGGAGTCCATTTAGGCCTGCTGGTCGTGGCTCGTTTTACGGCCAACACGAGATCCTGATCGTTGTAGTCTGTAGGGTGAGCGCGTTTGATGTGTTGCCTGAGGCCGGCGTATTTTTGGAACTTGGATGAGCATGTCTCACAGGTGTAGGTTCCATCCTCATTGGGAGGAGGTTGATTGCAGCGTCGAATATGTTGTTTCCTCTGCGCCAGGATCCTCGATGAAAGATCAGTCAAACATGAGGGACATGTCGAGCAGTCATCGTCCGAACGTGTATCGACGGGATATCCATGGGACGTCGCCGAGTCGTCAACAGAATCCAATCCGGGTATCCGAGTTTTATTCCTTGTGTTTCTTGGAGCGGTAGAAATTTGGAGCTAAGCTCCGAGACGTCCGAGGGCTGCTGACCCCGGGACACCTCCGACATAATGTCGTTTGGGCTTGCGCCCGTTCGCCGCACGCCGTTTAGCCGTGACTGGGACTGCGATGGTGACGTGAGTCACCCAAACAGCCAACCAGTCACGTTACCGGCAGGTACCACTAGGAGGTAGGTCGTGCGACTTGGATGGGAGAGGCTGAAGGACCTAACGAGAGGTCTGAGTTACGCATTGCCATCCCTGCAACCATGACTCACGCAAGCGACGGAGTTTTTCCCCCGGCGAACCGAAGGAGAAACTCGGAGCGATTTACGCTTAAGAGAGTCATAGTTACTCCCGCCGTTTACCCGCGCTTAATTGAATTTCTTCACGTTGACATTCAGAGCACTGGGCAGAAATCACATTGCGTCATCACCCTTGAGGGCCATCGCAATGCTTTGTTTTAATTAGACAGTCGGATTCCCCTAGTCCGTGCCAGTTCTGAGCTAAGCGTTGAATGGCGGCCGAAGAGGCGAAAAGGACGGCCGAAGCCGTCACAAGAAGCCTCGCAGCAAGGAAGATCCGTTGGCGGCCAAGGCACGGGACCGAGCTCGGATTCCGGGACGCGACGCGAAGTCGCCAACCGTTCACCTCGCCCAGGCCCGGCACGTCAGCCTGGCCAACTTCCCGACCAAGCCCGACACGCCCCGCTCCTCAGAGCCAATCCTTATTCCGAAGTTACGGATCCAATTTGCCGACTTCCCTTACCTACATTAATCTATCGACTAGAGGCTCTTCACCTTGGAGACCTGCTGCGGATATGGGTACGAACCGGCGCGATACCTCCACGTGGCCCTCTCCTGGATTTTCAAGGTCCGAGGGGAAGATCCAGACACCGCCGCAACTGCGGTGCTCTTCGCGTTCCAAACCCTATCTCCCTGCTAGAGGTTTCCAGGGAACTCGAACGCTTATACAGAAAAGAAAACTCTTCCCAGATCTCCCGACGGCGTCTCCAGGTCATTTTGGGTTACCCCGACGAACACTCTTACGAGGGCCCGATTGGTATGCGGTTCCGCTGCCGGGTTCCGGAATAGGAACCGGATTCCCTTTCGCCCGATGGGTGTGTTTCTTCCCAAATCACGCAAAATTATATAAACAACGACGCATCTGCGACGCAACGACGACACGACTTGCGTTCGATAGTTTGTAAGATTTAACCAAGCAAAAAATAGAAAAAAAATCGCTTTCAGGCGTTCGACAACGTCGCATCACGTCGAACGTGAAGTATCCATCGATCCGAACCGCGATCATTTTTTTTCAGCGTTCAACGTTTTTGTCAATTTATCAATAAAAATGATCATGTTCGAGCGGTGGATTAGGACACAAACACGAAACGACGGCGACGTAAATTGTTATTTAACTGCAATTTTTTTCTCTTTTTAACATTTTTTGCCTTTTGCGCGCGTACGTGCGTGCGAGCGTACGTATGTTTGTCATTTGCGTTCGAAAAGCGTGAATTTTAGGACACCTCATCAACATTAGATTTCTCTTAGGGCTTAGGATCGACTGACTCGTGTGCAACGGCTGTTCACACGAAACCCTTCTCCACGTCAGTCCTCCAGGTCCTCGCTGGAGTATTTGCTACTACCACCAAGATCTGCACCGACGGCGGCTCCAGGCAGGCTCACGCCCAGACCCTTCTGCGCACACCGCCGCGACCCTCCTACTCGTCAAGGCTTCATGGAGAACGGGAACTAAATCCCGTTCCTGCGCACTTGCCGTTGACGGCGGAGTATAGGCGCGACGCTTCAGCGCCATCCATTTTCAGGGCTAGTTGCTTCGGCAGGTGAGTTGTTACACACTCCTTAGCGGATTCCGACTTCCATGGCCACCGTCCTGCTGTCTTAAGCAACCAACGCCTTTCATGGTATCCCATAAGCGTCGACTTAGGCGCCTTAACTCTGCGTTTGGTTCATCCCACAGCGCCAGTTCTGCTTACCAAAATTGGCCCACTTGGCACTCTGATCCAAGAAAAATTTTATCAATTTATATCTCGTGGCTTCATGAAAATTCAAGCAAGCCAGAGATCTCACCCATTTAAAGTTTGAGAATAGGTTGAGGTCGTTTCGGCCCCAAGGCCTCTAATCATTCGCTTTACCAGATGAGACTCGTTATGCGTTCGAGTCGAGTGCCAGCTATCCTGAGGGAAACTTCGGAGGGAACCAGCTACTAGATGGTTCGATTAGTCTTTCGCCCCTATACCCAGTTCCGACGATCGATTTGCACGTCAGAATCGCTACGGACCTCCATCAGGGTTTCCCCTGACTTCGTCCTGACCAGGCATAGTTCACCATCTTTCGGGTCCCAACGTGTACGCTCTAGGTGCGCCTCTTCTCGCAATGAGAACGAGACGCCCCGGGAGTGCGAGGCCTAATCGTAACGAGGCCCATCCTCCCTTAGTCGACTTCACGGACGACTTTCACTTTCATTTCGCCTTTAGGTTTATCAAATCCCAATGACTCGCGTACATGTTAGACTCCTTGGTCCGTGTTTCAAGACGGGTCCCGAGAGTACCCAAAGCAATAGCGTCGCCGACCGGTAATTCAAAGTTTGGCCAGTCCAAGGACTCCGCCTGCCAACAGCCCGCCAGGCCCGGTTACGGCGCTAAGTCCGTACATCCGGTATCTAGACTGGAACGAGCTTGCGGCGGTCCTGGACGCAGTGCGTTCGAGAATTTTGCGGCCCGATACCGTCTGAGTACCGTCGCGCAGTCGGCCGGGCATCCAAGGGGCTGTCATCGTACGCTAAAAGCGACGGACAGTCTTCGCCTCGGGCCTTAGACCGACACGCAACGGGTCGCGACGTTCTACTAGGGGAGAAGTGCACGACTACATAGCCGGAACATTCGCCGCGGGTGGTGTGCCCACGCCGATGGGAAACCCGCCGTAACGGGACCATCCGGGGCACTATCGCACCAACACGGGAGCCAGCTTCGTTGACGATGAATCTCCCCATTCGATCTTTTGGGTTTCTCGGGTTTACCCCTGAACGGTTTCACGTACTCTTGAACTCTCTCTTCAAAGTTCTTTTCAACTTTCCCTCACGGTACTTGTTCGCTATCGGTCTCGTGGTCATATTTAGCCTTAGATGGAGTTTACCACCCACTTAGGGCTGCACTCTCAAGCAACCCGACTCTAAGGAGAGATCCACCCGAGACGCGTACCGGTCGCTACGGGCCTGGCACCCTCTATGGGTAAGTGGCCCCATTCAAGATGGACTTGGACGCGATTCGATGTCTCGGGATAAACGGATCCTCCTGAACACTACATTTCCCAGCGGCGTTAACCGCGGGATTCAGTGCTGGGCTCATTCCTGTTCGCTCGCCGCTACTAAGGAAATCCTTGTTAGTTTCTTTTCCTCCGCTTATTAATATGCTTAAATTCAGCGGGTAATCTCGCCTGCTCTGAGGTCGTCGAAATTTTATTATTTCTTTTCAAAGTTATACCACAAACTGTACGCTCTTTTCGGGGTTTCGACACGTAATACGAAAGGTATATTAATACCAACGACGCACAGGGATTATGTCGTTCGATTTTTTCCTTGTATCGTTCGATAACCAACTATTTTTCTCTTTTCGGATCAACACAATATCGTCGACTACTCGAAGGTACGTACGAGCCAAAATGAAAGCTCGGTGTCTCCTCTCTCTTTTGTTCGACAAAAGAAAAAAGGCACTTAAAACGCCGCATATTCGGGCAGGCGGGACAACGACAAAAAAAAAAACGACGACGACGACGTCCGGTTGTTCTCGACTCGCGTCGGAGTATATATGTATATATTATAATCGGATATATCTTTTTATCTATCCAGGGCGCGTTAAAACAAACGACGAGGAGAGACTACGACAACGAGGAGATAAAGGTCGGACCTTTTCTTCTTACCCTCGGCGCGCTCTCGCACACGATCGTTTCATGTTTCTTTTGTCCCCTAAAGGATACATATACCGTTACAACATATTTACGTTCGAATATACACTCGACGGTCGATAAACCGTAAAGACGCATCGTCCGATACGTTTTTTCTTTTGCTGTCGCGTTCCGACGCAAAATCCCAAGAAAAGGGCGAGAATGCCAGAGACAGCCATGTAAACCATCGGTGACTTATCATGGTCCAGAGAATAAAGGGTTAAAGGAAAAAAAAATCCCATTTTTAACGTGCGTGGTACACCTTCGTCGTGTATATATCGTTCGATGAAACCACGAGCGCACAAAAGGAGGAACAAAAGCGTTTCGAGATCGATCTTCGGTGTAAATGTCATTGTTCATTTGCGTTCGACCGTTGTTCGATAAAAGAAATTTAACACACGAACAACAATGAAGGGAGACTCTCGCAAGACGATCACCAAATAAGCGTTTATCGTTCGATCGGTCCGGGTTTTTCAACGTCCGTCCGGCACAATTATGCACTTCGAGGACTGGACGACCGGAACCCGTATTGGGATCGCGCGGTCTTCCGCTTCTAATCAACGACAACGAAGCGATCTGCGCTTGTAAATGTTAAAAAAACGTGGCGAAGCTACGATCTCGTAATAATTTAACCGTGAAAGAGCTTCCGTCGCACGTTTATTTTTAACTTTTCTCCTCGTTGTATAAACTTTCGCACCGTCGAAAAAAAAATTCGACAATCATTTCAGACAACGTCGGGAGCGCGGAGAAACGCCGTAAACACGCTCTACTCTCGGCTTGCTTCCTTCAAATTGGTGTCTAACAATTCTCTCGCAGGGCGAAGAATCATTTTCTCTCTCGTCTAAATATCCTTCTGTAGTTAGGTGTTTTCGACTCGGGAGCGCTCTTTCACGGGCGGTCGTATATGGTCTCTTTTAGGGGTTTAACTAGAAACCACGACTCACGCAAGCCGAGATAAGCGCATTCCGCCGAGAAGATCCTAAAAACTAAGAATTGCGAGATATACGAAAATGTTCTTCTGTCGCCTGTGAAAAAAATGAACACTAGCAAAGAGAGGGCGAGACACGAACGTTCCATTTAACATTCTCCGCGTCAAACGCCGACGAAATGTCCAACCATCGCTCGTACGTTTTCGCCAATTTCGCAAGTTGTTCTCTCTCTCGCGTTCGACCATCGGATCCCGCTCCGAAACGTTCGACTTTTCGGCGTTTAACAGTTTCGTTTTATCTAGTCGAACGACGAGCGGTACCGAAAAAAATTTAACAATGAAGAGAAAACCTTTTGCTGCTAAAGGCAAACGCAAGCAGTCTTTAGTTATATAAACGACCCTCAGCCAGGCGTGGTCCAGGAATTGTATCCGTGGACCGCAATGTGCGTTCGAAATGTCGATGTTCATGTGTCCTGCAGTTCACACGTTGACGCGCAATTAGCTGCGTTCTTCATCGACCCACGAGCCAAGTGATCCACCGTTCAGGGTAATCGTATAAAAATTTTTGTTCATATTTAACAACTCAGCGTCTGAAAACCAGTATGTACGTGATTTATTTAACCTGGTTTATAAATTCGTTCGATTGTCCATAGAATACTAACTCCAATCCAAGCGCAAGATCGAGTATCGGTATTCGGACGTCGTCCCGTCATAGCTCTGTTCACAGATTTACCCGAGCTGATTGATGATTAAGACGACACGATAACGTCCATGGACGGGTAAAGGACCGTATAAAACTACAGAACCGCCGATGAAACGACGCTCTGTGACGCATTTCTCTTCGTGCGGCGAGTTTTCAGTCCGTTCCGGGTGGTAAAGTCATTCAAAAACCGTGGAAAATACGAAACGCGCTGTCGCGCGTAACACAGAGTCTCCTGCTCGCTGCTTACATATATTGGACGTCTTGGCGGTATCGCGAGATTCGATACGGACACTCCATGGCCGGCGTCAGATCGGTCTACCAACGAAGGAGACTACGCTATCGTTTTCGCTTCTCAGCCGGTCCGTAAAGCGATACGTTACCATATCGTCCGTCGTAAGCAGGCGGACTCTCGTGAAGTTGCGACTTCGTTCGTCGAAGCGGTTTCGTGGTTCGATTTCCATCGGTTACCCGGACACCCCCCGCGTGAAAGCCTCCGTGTCACACTCTAAATTTCGTTTCTCGTTTAACACGAAATAGAGAGAGGCTAAAAGGGGGTGTTCCCTTTGTCCAAAGACAAAATTTATAGAGAGAAAGAAAATAAAATGAGAGTCTCTCACGAAGCGGGCGAAAAAAAAAAAACAAGAAATTTAACAATTTTTTTTCGCAAACCCATGCATTTCGTTACCAAACGTCCCAAAATATTTCTTTATATTCTCTCTCGTGTTTTCACACGGGGTCGAGAGAGTACGCAACACGAATCAA
>NW_027473602.1:115000-127500 GCF_050947335.1 Megachile rotundata | reverse complement strand
GAAAAACTCTCCGCGAAGAAGAAGTTTTCTCGCGCATCGAGAAAATATTTAGGCGTTCGAGACGCACAAAACATTAAGGGGACGTAATATCATTTCTGAATTTCGGAATAAATATTCCGTTTCAAAATTTTTTAGCCTCTCGACTGAAGGCGTTGTAACGAACAAGTTCGTTCAACACCACTATCTAATTCATTTTTAAAATAAATTTTATAAAACCTTTTTTGGCCCGTTTTAGAACGGTCGGTTTTATTCTATCCCTTTTTAATTTTTAGTAGCCTGTGCCGCTTGAGTCAGTACAACGTACACACCAAAGTGCATACGAGTCACCAGCCTCATGTTAAAGGTTCGTCGCATATGTGCCATTTGGTCTTAGACGCCGACACGCGACAATGCAGTGTGGAGAAAATCCTGCATCGATACCGAGAACACGAACAGTCGAGGCAACACGAAGTTACGCACGAGGAGCGGTGGACTAGTTCTCAACCGAGGTCATAGAATAGCCACGCGCCCGACTCTGTTCCGTCTGGTACGATCGGACCGAACGTCTCCTTATAGGTACCGAACGGCCGGCCGGATGGTCGGCGACGCCGGCCGTTACGCACGGGCGCTTACGATGCTAACGCGCGATCCGAACGTGCCAATTCGAAAGTGCGGTAAAACTTAGCGCGAAAAAATCGATTTTTCAAAAAGTTGTCAAACACGCTAAAAAGTATACGGACGATGTTTTAACAATTATTTTACGAAATTTAATGACAAAATTAATCGAAAAAAAATTTTTTTTCCTTTTCTCGCCAAAATAAATACCAAACGAATTTCTAACGTAATAAACGAGTAACAAATAACAGTATACGTCCAAATAACATACAAGAATCGAGAAAATATTTATATTTTTTCAAAAAATTGAGCAAAAATCTCTCCGCATAGTCGGTTCGGTGCCGAGTCCGAACGTACCAAAGTACCTCCGGCATAGTCGGTTCGGTGAATCGACGACTGACAACCTATATAAAAAACGATTAAAACCTATAGAATAACGTATCACTAGAACATTTATACCATTTTGGCACGTTCGGATTCATAATTAACGAAATTATCGAAAATTTTTCATTGCGCATAGTCGGTTCGGTGAAAAGGTGACTGACAACCTATATTAAAAATGATTAAAACGTATAGAATAACGCACTACTAGAACATTTATACCATTTTGGCACGTTCGGATTCATAATTAACGAAATTATCCAAAATTTTTCGTTCCGCATAGTCGGTTCGGTGAAACGATGACTGACAACCTATATAAAAAACGATTAAAACCAATAGAATAACGTATTACTAGAACATTTATACAATTTTGGCACGTTCGGATTCATAAATAACAAAATTATTGAAAATTTTTCGTTCCGCATAGTCGGTTCGGTGGACCGTCTGATGCGAGACAATGTCCCACCGGCATAGTCGGTTCGGTGAATCGACGACTGACAACCTATATAAAAAACGATTAAAACCTATAGAATAACGTATCACAAGAACATTTATACCATTTTGGCACGTTCGGATTCATAATTGACGAAATTATCGAAAATTTTTCATTGCGCAAAGTCGGTTCGGTGAAAAGGTGACTGACAACCTATATTAGAAATGATTAAAACGTATAGAATAACGCATTACTAGAACATTTATACTATTTTGGCACGTTCGGATTCATAATTAACGAAATTATCTAAAATTTTTCGTTCCGCATAGTCGGTTCGGTGAAACGATGACTGACAACCTATATTAAAAACGATTAAAACCTATAGAATAACGTATTATTAGAACGTTTATACAATTTTGGCACGTTCGGATTCATAAATAACAAAATTATTGAAAATTTTTCGTTCCGCATAGTCGGTTCGGTAGGCCGTCCGACCGGGACCAAGTCCGTTCGGCATAGTCGGTTCGGTGAAACGATGACTGACAACCTATACTAAGAACGATTAAAACCAATAGAATAACGCATTACTAGAACATTTATACCATTTTGACACGTTCGGATTCATAATTAACGAAATTATCGAAAATTTTTCATTACGCATAGTCGGTTCGGTGAAACGGTGACTGACAACATATATTAAAAATGATTAAAACGTAAAGAATAACGCATTACTAGACCATTTATACCATTTTGGCACGTTCGGATTCATAATTAACGAAATTATCCAAAATTTTTCGTTCCGCATAGTCGGTTCGGTGAAACGATGACTGACAACCTATATAAAAAACGATTAAAACCAATAGAATAACGTATTACTAGAACATTTATACAATTTTGGCACGTTCGGATTCATAAATAACAAAATTATTGAAAATTTTTCGTTCCGCATAGTCGGTTCGGTGGACCGTCTGATGCGAGACAATGTCCCACCGGCATAGTCGGTTCGGTGAATCGACGACTGACAACCTATATAAAAAACGATTAAAACCTATAGAATAACGTATCACTAGAACATTTATACCATTTTGGCACGTTCGGATTCATAATTGACGAAATTATCGAAAATTTTTCATTGCGCAGAGTCGGTTCGGTGAAAAGGTGACTGACAACCTATATTAGAAATGATTAAAACGTATAGAATAACGCATTACTAGAACATTTATACTATTTTGGCACGTTCGGATTCATAATTAACGAAATTATCTAAAATTTTTCGTTCCGCATAGTCGGTTCGGTGAAACGATGACTGACAACCTATATTAAAAACGATTAAAACCTATAGAATAACGTATTATTAGAACGTTTATACAATTTTGGCACGTTCGGATTCATAAATAACAAAATTATTGAAAATTTTTCGTTCCGCATAGTCGGTTCGGTAGGCCGTCCGACCGGGACCAAGTCCGTTCGGCATAGTCGGTTCGGTGAAACGATGACTGACAACCTATACTAAGAACGATTAAAACCAATAGAATAACGCATTACTAGAACATTTATACCATTTTGACACGTTCGGATTCATAATTAACGAAATTATCGAAAATTTTTCATTACGCATAGTCGGTTCGGTGAAACGGTGACTGACAACATATATTAAAAATGATTAAAACGTAAAGAATAACGCATTACTAGACCATTTATACCATTTTGGCACGTTCGGATTCATAATTAACGAAATTATCCAAAATTTTTCGTTCCGCATAGTCGGTTCGGTGAAACGATGACTGACAACCTATATAAAAAACGATTAAAACCAATAGAATAACGTATTACTAGAACATTTATACAATTTTGGCACGTTCGGATTCATAAATAACAAAATTATTGAAAATTTTTCGTTCCGCATAGTCGGTTCGGTGGACCGTCTGATGCGAGACAATGTCCCACCGGCATAGTCGGTTCGGTGAATCGACGACTGACAACCTATATAAAAAACGATTAAAACCTATAGAATAACGTATCACTAGAACATTTATACCATTTTGGCACGTTCGGATTCATAATTGACGAAATTATCGAAAATTTTTCATTGCGCAGAGTCGGTTCGGTGAAAAGGTGACTGACAACCTATATTAGAAATGATTAAAACGTATAGAATAACGCATTACTAGAACATTTATACTATTTTGGCACGTTCGGATTCATAATTAACGAAATTATCTAAAATTTTTCGTTCCGCATAGTCGGTTCGGTGAAACGATGACTGACAACCTATATTAAAAACGATTAAAACCTATAGAATAACGTATTATTAGAACGTTTATACAATTTTGGCACGTTCGGATTCATAAATAACAAAATTATTGAAAATTTTTCGTTCCGCATAGTCGGTTCGGTAGGCCGTCCGACCGGGACCAAGTCCGTTCGGCATAGTCGGTTCGGTGAAACGATGACTGACAACCTATACTAAGAACGATTAAAACCAATAGAATAACGCATTACTAGAACATTTATACCATTTTGACACGTTCGGATTCATAATTAACGAAATTATCGAAAATTTTTCATTACGCATAGTCGGTTCGGTGAAACGGTGACTGACAACATATATTAAAAATGATTAAAACGTAAAGAATAACGCATTACTAGACCATTTATACCATTTTGGCACGTTCGGATTCATAATTAACGAAATTATCCAAAATTTTTCGTTCCGCATAGTCGGTTCGGTGAAACGATGACTGACAACCTATATAAAAAACGATTAAAACCAATAGAATAACGTATTACTAGAACATTTATACAATTTTGGCACGTTCGGATTCATAAATAACAAAATTATTGAAAATTTTTCGTTCCGCATAGTCGGTTCGGTGGACCGTCTGATGCGAGACAATGTCCCACCGGCATAGTCGGTTCGGTGAATCGACGACTGACAACCTATATAAAAAACGATTAAAACCTATAGAATAACGTATCACTAGAACATTTATACCATTTTGGCACGTTCGGATTCATAATTGACGAAATTATCGAAAATTTTTCATTGCGCAGAGTCGGTTCGGTGAAAAGGTGACTGACAACCTATATTAGAAATGATTAAAACGTATAGAATAACGCATTACTAGAACATTTATACTATTTTGGCACGTTCGGATTCATAATTAACGAAATTATCTAAAATTTTTCGTTCCGCATAGTCGGTTCGGTGAAACGATGACTGACAACCTATATTAAAAACGATTAAAACCTATAGAATAACGTATTATTAGAACGTTTATTCAATTTTGGCACGTTCGGATTCATAAATAACAAAATTATTGAAAATTTTTCGTTCCGCATAGTCGGTTCGGTAGGCCGTCCGACCGGGACCAAGTCCGTTCGGCATAGTCGGTTCGGTGAAACGATGACTGACAACCTATACTAAGAACGATTAAAACCAATAGAATAACGCATTACTAGAACATTTATACCATTTTGACACGTTCGGATTCATAATTAACGAAATTATCGAAAATTTTTCATTACGCATAGTCGGTTCGGTGAAACGGTGACTGACAACATATATTAAAAATGATTAAAACGTAAAGAATAACGCATTACTAGACCATTTATACCATTTTGGCACGTTCGGATTCATAATTAACGAAATTATCCAAAATTTTTCGTTCCGCATAGTCGGTTCGGTGAAACGATGACTGACAACCTATATAAAAAACGATTAAAACCAATAGAATAACGTATTACTAGAACATTTATACAATTTTGGCACGTTCGGATTCATAAATAACAAAATTATTGAAAATTTTTCGTTCCGCATAGTCGGTTCGGTGGACCGTCTGATGCGAGACAATGTCCCACCGGCATAGTCGGTTCGGTGAATCGACGACTGACAACCTATATAAAAAACGATTAAAACCTATAGAATAACGTATCACTAGAACATTTATACCATTTTGGCACGTTCGGATTCATAATTGACGAAATTATCGAAAATTTTTCATTGCGCAGAGTCGGTTCGGTGAAAAGGTGACTGACAACCTATATTAGAAATGATTAAAACGTATAGAATAACGCATTACTAGAACATTTATACTATTTTGGCACGTTCGGATTCATAATTAACGAAATTATCTAAAATTTTTCGTTCCGCATAGTCGGTTCGGTGAAACGATGACTGACAACCTATATTAAAAACGATTAAAACCTATAGAATAACGTATTATTAGAACGTTTATACAATTTTGGCACGTTCGGATTCATAAATAACAAAATTATTGAAAATTTTTCGTTCCGCATAGTCGGTTCGGTAGGCCGTCCGACCGGGACCAAGTCCGTTCGGCATAGTCGGTTCGGTGAAACGATGACTGACAACCTATACTAAGAACGATTAAAACCAATAGAATAACGCATTACTAGAACATTTATACCATTTTGACACGTTCGGATTCATAATTAACGAAATTATCGAAAATTTTTCATTACGCATAGTCGGTTCGGTGAAACGGTGACTGACAACATATATTAAAAATGATTAAAACGTAAAGAATAACGCATTACTAGACCATTTATACCATTTTGGCACGTTCGGATTCATAATTAACGAAATTATCCAAAATTTTTCGTTCCGCATAGTCGGTTCGGTGAAACGATGACTGACAACCTATATAAAAAACGATTAAAACCAATAGAATAACGTATTACTAGAACATTTATACAATTTTGGCACGTTCGGATTCATAAATAACAAAATTATTGAAAATTTTTCGTTCCGCATAGTCGGTTCGGTGGACCGTCTGATGCGAGACAATGTCCCACCGGCATAGTCGGTTCGGTGAATCGACGACTGACAACCTATATAAAAAACGATTAAAACCTATAGAATAACGTATCACTAGAACATTTATACCATTTTGGCACGTTCGGATTCATAATTGACGAAATTATCGAAAATTTTTCATTGCGCATAGTCGGTTCGGTGAAAAGGTGACTGACAACCTATATTAAAAATGATTAAAACGTATAGAATAACGCACTACTAGACCATTTATACCATTTTGCCACGTTCGGATTCATAATTAACGAAGTTATCTAAAATTTTTCGTTCCGCATACTCGGTTCGGTGAAACGATGATTGACAACCTATATATAAAACGATTAAAACCAATAGAATAACGTATTACTAGAACATTTATACAATTTTGGCACGTTCGGATTCATAAATAACAAAATTATTGAAAATTTTTCGTTCCGCATAGTCGGTTCGGTGGACCGTCCGATGCGAGACAATGTCCCACCGGCATAGTCGGTTCGGTGAATCGACGACCGACAACCTATATAAAAAACGATTAAAACCTATAGAATAACGTATCACTAGACCATTTATACCATTTTAGCACGTTCCTATTCATGATTAACGAAATTATCGAAAATTTTTCATTGCGCATAGTCGGTTCGGTGAAACGGTGACTGACAACCTATATTAAAAATGATTATAACGTATAGAATAACGTATCACTAGAACATTTATACAATTTTGGCACGTTCGGATTCATAAATAACAAAATTATTGAAAATTTTTCGTTCCGCATAGTCGGTTCGGTGAAACGATGACTGACAACCTATATTAAAAACTATTAAAACCTATAGAATAACGTATTACTGGAACATTTATACAATTTTTGCACGTTCGGATTCATAAATAACAAAATTATTGAGAATTATTCGTTCCGCATAGTCGGTTCGGTGGGCCGTCCGAGCACGACCAAGTCCGTCCGGCATAGTCGGTTCGGTGAAACGATGACTGACAACCTATACTAAGAACGATTAAAACCAATAGAATAACGTATTACTAGAACGTTTATACAACTTTGGCACGTTCGGATTCATAAATAACAAAATTATTGAGAATTATTCGTTCCGCATAGTCGGTTCGGTGAAACGATGATTGACAACCTGTATAAAAATTGTTCATAACCGATAAAGTAACGTATTTCTAGCACCGATATACCGTTTCGGCACTTTCGGATACATAATTAACGAAATTATCGAAAATTTTTCATTCCGCATAGTCGGTTCGGTGAAACGATGACTGACAACATATATAAAAAACGATCAAAACCTATAGAATAACGTATTGCTAGAACATTTATACCACTTTGGCACGTTCGGATTCATTATTAACGTAATTATCGAAATTTTTTCATTCCGCATAGTCGGTTCGGTGAAACGATGATTGACAACCTATATAAAAATTGCTCAAAACCAATAAAGTAACGTATATCTAGCACCGCTATACCGTTTCGGCACGTTCGGATTCATAAATGTCGAAATTAACGGAGAAACATCGTTCCGCATAGTCGGTTCGGTGAACCGATGACTGACAACGCATATAAAAAACACTTAGAATCGATGCCGTAGCCGATTTCTATTGCCGCTAGAACGTTTTGGTACGTCCGAATTCAATATCGTAGAAATTATCCACGAAACTCTGTTCCGCATAGTCGGTTCGGTGGACCGTCCGAGTGCGACCAAGTCCCTCCGGCATAGTCGGTTCGGTGGATCGGCTACTGACAACCTATTGAATTATTGCTTAGAATAGATAAAGTAACGTATTTCTAGTGTCCCTATACCGTTTTGGCACGTTCGGATGCACTATTGTAGATATTATCGATAAAACTCCGTTCCGCTTAGTCGGTTCGGTGAACCGATGACCGACAACGCATAGAAAAATCACTCAGTATCGATACTGTAACGGATTTCTATTACCGCCATAACGTTTTTGTACGTTCGAATTCAAAATGGTAGAAATTATCGACGAAACTCCGTTCCGCTTAGTCGGTTCGGTACGGAGCGCAACCGCGACTATGTCCCCCCGGCATAGTCGGTTCGGTGGATCGGCTACTGACAACCTATTGAATTAATGCTCAGAATCGATGCAGTAACGTATTTCTAGCATTCCTATACCGTTTTGGCACGTTCGGATCCACTATTGTACATATTATCGACAAAACTCCGTTCCGCTTAGTCGGTTCGGTGAACCGATGACCGACAACGCATAGAAAAATCACTCAGTATCGATACTGTAACGGATTTCTATTACCGCCATAACGTTTTTGTACGTTTGAATTCAAAATGGTAGAAATTATCGACGAAACTCCGTTCCGCTTAGTCGGTTCGGTACGGAGCGCAACCGCGACTATGTCCCCCGGGCATAGTCGGTTCGGTGGATCGGCTACTGACAACCTATTGAATTAATGCTCAGAATCGATGCAGTAACGTATTTCTAGCATTCCTATACCGTTTTGGCACGTTCGGATCCACTATTGTAGATATTATCGATAAAATTCCGTTCCGCTTAGTCGGTTCGGTGAACCGATGACTGACAACGCATAGAAGAAACACTTAGAATCGATACTGTAACGGATTTCTATTTCCCCCCATAACGTTTTTGTACGTTCGAATTCAAAATGGTAGAAATTATCGACGAAACTCCGTTCCGCTTAGTCGGTTCGGTACGGAGCGCAACCGCGACTATGTCCCCCGGGCATAGTCGGTTCGGTGGATCGGCTACTGACAACCTATTGAATTAATGCTTAGAATAGATAAAGTAACGTATTTCTAGCATTCCTGTACCAGTTTGGCACGTTCGGGTGCGCAATTGTTCGAGTTATCGACGAAACTCCGTTCCGCATAGTCGGTTCGGTGCGTCGTTTACATTTTCTAAGTCCTGGCCGCGTATTGCTTTCTCATTTCCAAAGTCCTGGCCGCGTATTGCTTTCTCATTTCCATAGTCCTGGCCGCGTATTGCTTTCTCATTTCCAAAGTCCTGGCCGCGTATTGCTTTCTCATTTCCAAAGTCCTGGCCGCGTATTGCTTTCTCATTTTCAATGTCCTGGCCGCGTATTGCTTTCCGTCTTTCTAACATCCGACCGTGTAGTACTTAGCATTTTCGAAGTCTCAGCCGCGTTATGAGATTTATTTTTTTAAGTCCGCCGGCGCTCATGGCTTTATTTTCTTCTCTACGCGCGCGCGCGTGCCTTTCTATTTTTTTTCTAAGTCCAACGGCGTATTGCTTTCAAAAAATTTTCTTCGCGCTTCGCGCGAACGAGGAACAAAAAAAAAATTTTTTTTTCCTCTCCTCTCACTTACTTTCCTTGCCTTTCCCCCCCTTCTTCGCCCTTTTCTTCACACTTTCGCTCTCTATATAATATATATATTATTATGTCTAATAATATAATTAACTATTATTTATTATATTAATATTATAATATAATATAATTTATAAGTGTGATGTTAAAACCTCATTCACACTCTCAAACTTATAATTAATTTGATCTCTCCAACACTTATTAGGGGCCTTTCTCCTCAAATCGTAATGTTCCACTGTAACATCGTGGACATAGATACTGAGGATAGACCACGGAGAGATCATATATTTCTGACACTTCTTGTATTAGAAACTTTGCGTTTCGTTGCTTTCGCAGATGTTCGTCCACATCTTGTTGTGCGAGTCGCATATCTCAACCTTCGTTCTTTAATTCTCACAAAGTTGTACGAAGTCGCGAAATAAACATGTATCTCGCATTCGTACGAGAGGTGTCTGGCCTTCCTCAGAACACCTCTCTCTTTATTAGTACGATCTAAGTATATATCTCGTGTGTCTCGTGCCGAAGTCCAGAAAAATTTCTATAAACTTTGCCTTTTTTCCATACGGCAGACACATTTTTGCTTAGGACACCTCTATTTTGCTTTGCAAAATTTTATATAACTTTATTTTGGGGACGTAATCTTAGCATGTATTATTCGATGCATTTTAACATCAGTTACTTCTCGTCATTCGCCACAGTTCTGCTTTTTACCACACTTTGGGTCCTTTTCAACCCGCGGTAACATTTGGCGGAGAGCGACGCTGCCCCATCGTCCGGCATGTTCGGACCGTCGTCTCCCATATAGATACCGAACGGCCGTCCAAATGGTCGGCGACGCCGGCTCTTACGCACTGAACCTTATAGTGAAAAAGTGCGATTTTTGCTCAACTTTTCAAAAGTCGATTTTTACTTTAAAAATTTTACGAACTTCCCAACTTACGTTGTCGTTCGTCATATTTCCATGCACCACCAATTGCCATTTCATATCATTTCTCATGGTACGAAAGTATCGAAGTAAAAATACTTAGTCTTTCGTACGAGAGAAATTTTGCCTTAGGACACCTTCAGTTCGTGTAAAATTTCATTAATTTTACTTTGAACATAATTCTAGTTTATGTCAGATCGATGCATTTTAGCAACGATTATTCGTAACTTGCCAAAGTTCCGCTTATACGTATATTGGGTCTGTTTGACCCGCGGTAACTTATGGCGGAGAACGACGCTGCCCCATCGTCCGGTATGTTCGGACCGTCGTCTCCCATATAGATACCGAACGGCCGTCCAAATGGTCGGCGACGCCGGCTCTTACGCACTGAACCTTATAGTGAAAAAGTGCGATTTTTGCTCAACTTTTCAAAAGTCGATTTTTACTTTAAAAATTTTACGAACTTCCCAACTTACGTTGTCGTTCGTCATATTTCCATGCACCACCAATTGCCATTTCATATCATTTCTCATGGTACGAAAGTATCGAAGTAAAAATACTTAGTCTTTCGTACGAGAGAAATTTTGCCTTAGGACACCTTCAGTTCGTGTAAAATTTCATTAATTTTACTTTGAACATAATTCTAGTTTATGTCAGATCGATGCATTTTAGCAACGATTATTCGTACTTGCCAAAGTTCCGCTTATACGTATATTGGGTCTGTTTGACCCGCGGTAACTTATGGCGGAGAACGACGCTGCCCCATCGTCCGGTATGTTCGGACCGTCGTCTCCCATATAGATACCGAACGGCCGTCCAAATGGTCGGCGACGCCGGCTCTTACGCACTGAACCTTATAGTGAAAAAGTGCGATTTTTGCTCAACTTTTCAAAAGTCGATTTTTACTTTAAAAATTTTACGAACTTCCCAACTTACGTTGTCGTTCGTCATATTTCCATGCACCACCAATTGCCATTTCATATCATTTCTCATGGTACGAAAGTATCGAAGTAAAAATACTTAGTCTTTCGTACGAGAGAAATTTTGCCTTAGGACACCTTCAGTTCGTGTAAAATTTCATTAATTTTACTTTGAACATAATTCTAGTTTATGTCAGATCGATGCATTTTAGCAACGATTATTCGTACTTGCCAAAGTTCCGCTTATACGTATATTGGGTCTTTTTGACCCGCGGTAACTTTTGGCGGAGAACGACGCTGCCCCATCGTCCGGTATGTTCGGACCGTCGTCTCCCATACAGGTACCGAACGGCCGGCCGGATGGTCGGCGACGCCGGCCGTTACGCACGGGCGCTTACGATGCTAACGCGCGATCCGAACGTGCCAATTCGAGAGTGCGGTAAAACTTAGCGTGAAAAAATCGATTTTCCAAAAAGTTGTAAAACACGTTTAAAATGATGATAAATGAATTCGTGTATAAAAAATTTTTTTTTTCGGTAGAAATTGAGAATAAACCGCTCCGCATAGTCGGTTCGGTGAAACGATGACTGATAACCCATTAAAATAATGATCAGAGCTGTTAGAGCATTGTATTCTTAGTACTCCTATATGGTTTTGGTACGTTCGGATTCATAAATGAGGAAGTTATTAATAATAAATCGTTCCGCATAGTCGGTTCGGTGAAACAATGACTGATAACCCATTAAAATAATGATCAGACCTGTTAGAGCATTGTATTCTTAGTACTCCTATATGGTTTTGGCACGTTCGGATTCATAAATGAGGAAGTTATTAATAATAAATCGTTCCGCATAGTCGGTTCGGTGAAACAATGACTGATAACCCATTAAAATAATGATCAGACCTGTTAGAGCATTGTATTCTTAGTACTCCTATATGGTTTTGGCACGTTCGGATTCATAAATGAGGATGTTATTAATAATAAATCGCTCCGCATAGTCGGTTCGGTGAAACGATGACTGATAACCCATTAAAATAATGATCAGACCTGTTAGAGCATTGTATTCTTAGTACTCCTATATGGTTTTGGTACGTTC
>NW_027473602.1:105000-110000 GCF_050947335.1 Megachile rotundata | reverse complement strand
CGACAACGTCGCATCACGTCGAACGTGAAGTATCCATCGATCCGAACCGCGATCATTTTTTTTCAGCGTTCAACGTTTTTGTCAATTTATCAATAAAAATGATCATGTTCGAGCGGTGGATTAGGACACAAACACGAAACGACGGCGACGTAAATTGTTATTTAACTGCAATTTTTTTCTCTTTTTAACATTTTTTGCCTTTTGCGCGCGTACGTGCGTGCGAGCGTACGTATGTTTGTCATTTGCGTTCGAAAAGCGTGAATTTTAGGACACCTCATCAACATTAGATTTCTCTTAGGGCTTAGGATCGACTGACTCGTGTGCAACGGCTGTTCACACGAAACCCTTCTCCACGTCAGTCCTCCAGGTCCTCGCTGGAGTATTTGCTACTACCACCAAGATCTGCACCGACGGCGGCTCCAGGCAGGCTCACGCCCAGACCCTTCTGCGCACACCGCCGCGACCCTCCTACTCGTCAAGGCTTCATGGAGAACGGGAACTAAATCCCGTTCCTGCGCACTTGCCGTTGACGGCGGAGTATAGGCGCGACGCTTCAGCGCCATCCATTTTCAGGGCTAGTTGCTTCGGCAGGTGAGTTGTTACACACTCCTTAGCGGATTCCGACTTCCATGGCCACCGTCCTGCTGTCTTAAGCAACCAACGCCTTTCATGGTATCCCATAAGCGTCGACTTAGGCGCCTTAACTCTGCGTTTGGTTCATCCCACAGCGCCAGTTCTGCTTACCAAAATTGGCCCACTTGGCACTCTGATCCAAGAAAAATTTTATCAATTTATATCTCGTGGCTTCATGAAAATTCAAGCAAGCCAGAGATCTCACCCATTTAAAGTTTGAGAATAGGTTGAGGTCGTTTCGGCCCCAAGGCCTCTAATCATTCGCTTTACCAGATGAGACTCGTTATGCGTTCGAGTCGAGTGCCAGCTATCCTGAGGGAAACTTCGGAGGGAACCAGCTACTAGATGGTTCGATTAGTCTTTCGCCCCTATACCCAGTTCCGACGATCGATTTGCACGTCAGAATCGCTACGGACCTCCATCAGGGTTTCCCCTGACTTCGTCCTGACCAGGCATAGTTCACCATCTTTCGGGTCCCAACGTGTACGCTCTAGGTGCGCCTCTTCTCGCAATGAGAACGAGACGCCCCGGGAGTGCGAGGCCTAATCGTAACGAGGCCCATCCTCCCTTAGTCGACTTCACGGACGACTTTCACTTTCATTTCGCCTTTAGGTTTATCAAATCCCAATGACTCGCGTACATGTTAGACTCCTTGGTCCGTGTTTCAAGACGGGTCCCGAGAGTACCCAAAGCAATAGCGTCGCCGACCGGTAATTCAAAGTTTGGCCAGTCCAAGGACTCCGCCTGCCAACAGCCCGCCAGGCCCGGTTACGGCGCTAAGTCCGTACATCCGGTATCTAGACTGGAACGAGCTTGCGGCGGTCCTGGACGCAGTGCGTTCGAGAATTTTGCGGCCCGATACCGTCTGAGTACCGTCGCGCAGTCGGCCGGGCATCCAAGGGGCTGTCATCGTACGCTAAAAGCGACGGACAGTCTTCGCCTCGGGCCTTAGACCGACACGCAACGGGTCGCGACGTTCTACTAGGGGAGAAGTGCACGACTACATAGCCGGAACATTCGCCGCGGGTGGTGTGCCCACGCCGATGGGAAACCCGCCGTAACGGGACCATCCGGGGCACTATCGCACCAACACGGGAGCCAGCTTCGTTGACGATGAATCTCCCCATTCGATCTTTTGGGTTTCTCGGGTTTACCCCTGAACGGTTTCACGTACTCTTGAACTCTCTCTTCAAAGTTCTTTTCAACTTTCCCTCACGGTACTTGTTCGCTATCGGTCTCGTGGTCATATTTAGCCTTAGATGGAGTTTACCACCCACTTAGGGCTGCACTCTCAAGCAACCCGACTCTAAGGAGAGATCCACCCGAGACGCGTACCGGTCGCTACGGGCCTGGCACCCTCTATGGGTAAGTGGCCCCATTCAAGATGGACTTGGACGCGATTCGATGTCTCGGGATAAACGGATCCTCCTGAACACTACATTTCCCAGCGGCGTTAACCGCGGGATTCAGTGCTGGGCTCATTCCTGTTCGCTCGCCGCTACTAAGGAAATCCTTGTTAGTTTCTTTTCCTCCGCTTATTAATATGCTTAAATTCAGCGGGTAATCTCGCCTGCTCTGAGGTCGTCGAAATTTTATTATTTCTTTTCAAAGTTATACCACAAACTGTACGCTCTTTTCGGGGTTTCGACACGTAATACGAAAGGTATATTAATACCAACGACGCACAGGGATTATGTCGTTCGATTTTTTCCTTGTATCGTTCGATAACCAACTATTTTTCTCTTTTCGGATCAACACAATATCGTCGACTACTCGAAGGTACGTACGAGCCAAAATGAAAGCTCGGTGTCTCCTCTCTCTTTTGTTCGACAAAAGAAAAAAGGCACTTAAAACGCCGCATATTCGGGCAGGCGGGACAACGACAAAAAAAAAAACGACGACGACGACGTCCGGTTGTTCTCGACTCGCGTCGGAGTATATATGTATATATTATAATCGGATATATCTTTTTATCTATCCAGGGCGCGTTAAAACAAACGACGAGGAGAGACTACGACAACGAGGAGATAAAGGTCGGACCTTTTCTTCTTACCCTCGGCGCGCTCTCGCACACGATCGTTTCATGTTTCTTTTGTCCCCTAAAGGATACATATACCGTTACAACATATTTACGTTCGAATATACACTCGACGGTCGATAAACCGTAAAGACGCATCGTCCGATACGTTTTTTCTTTTGCTGTCGCGTTCCGACGCAAAATCCCAAGAAAAGGGCGAGAATGCCAGAGACAGCCATGTAAACCATCGGTGACTTATCATGGTCCAGAGAATAAAGGGTTAAAGGAAAAAAAAATCCCATTTTTAACGTGCGTGGTACACCTTCGTCGTGTATATATCGTTCGATGAAACCACGAGCGCACAAAAGGAGGAACAAAAGCGTTTCGAGATCGATCTTCGGTGTAAATGTCATTGTTCATTTGCGTTCGACCGTTGTTCGATAAAAGAAATTTAACACACGAACAACAATGAAGGGAGACTCTCGCAAGACGATCACCAAATAAGCGTTTATCGTTCGATCGGTCCGGGTTTTTCAACGTCCGTCCGGCACAATTATGCACTTCGAGGACTGGACGACCGGAACCCGTATTGGGATCGCGCGGTCTTCCGCTTCTAATCAACGACAACGAAGCGATCTGCGCTTGTAAATGTTAAAAAAACGTGGCGAAGCTACGATCTCGTAATAATTTAACCGTGAAAGAGCTTCCGTCGCACGTTTATTTTTAACTTTTCTCCTCGTTGTATAAACTTTCGCACCGTCGAAAAAAAAATTCGACAATCATTTCAGACAACGTCGGGAGCGCGGAGAAACGCCGTAAACACGCTCTACTCTCGGCTTGCTTCCTTCAAATTGGTGTCTAACAATTCTCTCGCAGGGCGAAGAATCATTTTCTCTCTCGTCTAAATATCCTTCTGTAGTTAGGTGTTTTCGACTCGGGAGCGCTCTTTCACGGGCGGTCGTATATGGTCTCTTTTAGGGGTTTAACTAGAAACCACGACTCACGCAAGCCGAGATAAGCGCATTCCGCCGAGAAGATCCTAAAAACTAAGAATTGCGAGATATACGAAAATGTTCTTCTGTCGCCTGTGAAAAAAATGAACACTAGCAAAGAGAGGGCGAGACACGAACGTTCCATTTAACATTCTCCGCGTCAAACGCCGACGAAATGTCCAACCATCGCTCGTACGTTTTCGCCAATTTCGCAAGTTGTTCTCTCTCTCGCGTTCGACCATCGGATCCCGCTCCGAAACGTTCGACTTTTCGGCGTTTAACAGTTTCGTTTTATCTAGTCGAACGACGAGCGGTACCGAAAAAAATTTAACAATGAAGAGAAAACCTTTTGCTGCTAAAGGCAAACGCAAGCAGTCTTTAGTTATATAAACGACCCTCAGCCAGGCGTGGTCCAGGAATTGTATCCGTGGACCGCAATGTGCGTTCGAAATGTCGATGTTCATGTGTCCTGCAGTTCACACGTTGACGCGCAATTAGCTGCGTTCTTCATCGACCCACGAGCCAAGTGATCCACCGTTCAGGGTAATCGTATAAAAATTTTTGTTCATATTTAACAACTCAGCGTCTGAAAACCAGTATGTACGTGATTTATTTAACCTGGTTTATAAATTCGTTCGATTGTCCATAGAATACTAACTCCAATCCAAGCGCAAGATCGAGTATCGGTATTCGGACGTCGTCCCGTCATAGCTCTGTTCACAGATTTACCCGAGCTGATTGATGATTAAGACGACACGATAACGTCCATGGACGGGTAAAGGACCGTATAAAACTACAGAACCGCCGATGAAACGACGCTCTGTGACGCATTTCTCTTCGTGCGGCGAGTTTTCAGTCCGTTCCGGGTGGTAAAGTCATTCAAAAACCGTGGAAAATACGAAACGCGCTGTCGCGCGTAACACAGAGTCTCCTGCTCGCTGCTTACATATATTGGACGTCTTGGCGGTATCGCGAGATTCGATACGGACACTCCATGGCCGGCGTCAGATCGGTCTACCAACGAAGGAGACTACGCTATCGTTTTCGCTTCTCAGCCGGTCCGTAAAGCGATACGTTACCATATCGTCCGTCGTAAGCAGGCGGACTCTCGTGAAGTTGCGACTTCGTTCGTCGAAGCGGTTTCGTGGTTCGATTTCCATCGGTTACCCGGACACCCCCCGCGTGAAAGCCTCCGTGTCACACTCTAAATTTCGTTTCTCGTTTAACACGAAATAGAGAGAGGCTAAAAGGGGGTGTTCCCTTTGTCCAAAGACAAAATTTATAGAGAGAAAGAAAATAAAATGAGAGTCTCTCACGAAGCGGGCGAAAAAAAAAAAACAAGAAATTTAACAATTTTT
>NW_027473602.1:87500-100000 GCF_050947335.1 Megachile rotundata | reverse complement strand
CAGAAACCGTTTTTACGAGTCATAGTTACATATTATTTCGTTTCAATATCTCTGCGCTGTACGTATAGTGAAGCATTTATTTAATATTTTACTTCATCGTACCGAAAAACTCTCCGCGAAGAAGAAGTTTTCTCGCGCATCGAGAAAATATTTAGGCGTTCGAGACGCACAAAACATTAAGGGGACGTAATATCATTTCTGAATTTCGGAATAAATATTCCGTTTCAAAATTTTTTAGCCTCTCGACTGAAGGCGTTGTAACGAACAAGTTCGTTCAACACCACTATCTAATTCATTTTTAAAATAAATTTTATAAAACCTTTTTTGGCCCGTTTTAGAACGGTCGGTTTTATTCTATCCCTTTTTAATTTTTAGTAGCCTGTGCCGCTTGAGTCAGTACAACGTACACACCAAAGTGCATACGAGTCACCAGCCTCATGTTAAAGGTTCGTCGCATATGTGCCATTTGGTCTTAGACGCCGACACGCGACAATGCAGTGTGGAGAAAATCCTGCATCGATACCGAGAACACGAACAGTCGAGGCAACACGAAGTTACGCACGAGGAGCGGTGGACTAGTTCTCAACCGAGGTCATAGAATAGCCACGCGCCCGACTCTGTTCCGTCTGGTACGATCGGACCGAACGTCTCCTTATAGGTACCGAACGGCCGGCCGGATGGTCGGCGACGCCGGCCGTTACGCACGGGCGCTTACGATGCTAACGCGCGATCCGAACGTGCCAATTCGAAAGTGCGGTAAAACTTAGCGCGAAAAAATCGATTTTTCAAAAAGTTGTCAAACACGCTAAAAAGTATACGGACGATGTTTTAACAATTATTTTACGAAATTTAATGACAAAATTAATCGAAAAAAAATTTTTTTTCCTTTTCTCGCCAAAATAAATACCAAACGAATTTCTAACGTAATAAACGAGTAACAAATAACAGTATACGTCCAAATAACATACAAGAATCGAGAAAATATTTATATTTTTTCAAAAAATTGAGCAAAAATCTCTCCGCATAGTCGGTTCGGTGCCGAGTCCGAACGTACCAAAGTACCTCCGGCATAGTCGGTTCGGTGAATCGACGACTGACAACCTATATAAAAAACGATTAAAACCTATAGAATAACGTATCACTAGAACATTTATACCATTTTGGCACGTTCGGATTCATAATTAACGAAATTATCGAAAATTTTTCATTGCGCATAGTCGGTTCGGTGAAAAGGTGACTGACAACCTATATTAAAAATGATTAAAACGTATAGAATAACGCACTACTAGAACATTTATACCATTTTGGCACGTTCGGATTCATAATTAACGAAATTATCCAAAATTTTTCGTTCCGCATAGTCGGTTCGGTGAAACGATGACTGACAACCTATATAAAAAACGATTAAAACCAATAGAATAACGTATTACTAGAACATTTATACAATTTTGGCACGTTCGGATTCATAAATAACAAAATTATTGAAAATTTTTCGTTCCGCATAGTCGGTTCGGTGGACCGTCTGATGCGAGACAATGTCCCACCGGCATAGTCGGTTCGGTGAATCGACGACTGACAACCTATATAAAAAACGATTAAAACCTATAGAATAACGTATCACTAGAACATTTATACCATTTTGGCACGTTCGGATTCATAATTGACGAAATTATCGAAAATTTTTCATTGCGCAGAGTCGGTTCGGTGAAAAGGTGACTGACAACCTATATTAGAAATGATTAAAACGTATAGAATAACGCATTACTAGAACATTTATACTATTTTGGCACGTTCGGATTCATAATTAACGAAATTATCTAAAATTTTTCGTTCCGCATAGTCGGTTCGGTGAAACGATGACTGACAACCTATATTAAAAACGATTAAAACCTATAGAATAACGTATTATTAGAACGTTTATACAATTTTGGCACGTTCGGATTCATAAATAACAAAATTATTGAAAATTTTTCGTTCCGCATAGTCGGTTCGGTAGGCCGTCCGACCGGGACCAAGTCCGTTCGGCATAGTCGGTTCGGTGAAACGATGACTGACAACCTATACTAAGAACGATTAAAACCAATAGAATAACGCATTACTAGAACATTTATACCATTTTGACACGTTCGGATTCATAATTAACGAAATTATCGAAAATTTTTCATTACGCATAGTCGGTTCGGTGAAACGGTGACTGACAACATATATTAAAAATGATTAAAACGTAAAGAATAACGCATTACTAGACCATTTATACCATTTTGGCACGTTCGGATTCATAATTAACGAAATTATCCAAAATTTTTCGTTCCGCATAGTCGGTTCGGTGAAACGATGACTGACAACCTATATAAAAAACGATTAAAACCAATAGAATAACGTATTACTAGAACATTTATACAATTTTGGCACGTTCGGATTCATAAATAACAAAATTATTGAAAATTTTTCGTTCCGCATAGTCGGTTCGGTGGACCGTCTGATGCGAGACAATGTCCCACCGGCATAGTCGGTTCGGTGAATCGACGACTGACAACCTATATAAAAAACGATTAAAACCTATAGAATAACGTATCACTAGAACATTTATACCATTTTGGCACGTTCGGATTCATAATTGACGAAATTATCGAAAATTTTTCATTGCGCAGAGTCGGTTCGGTGAAAAGGTGACTGACAACCTATATTAGAAATGATTAAAACGTATAGAATAACGCATTACTAGAACATTTATACTATTTTGGCACGTTCGGATTCATAATTAACGAAATTATCTAAAATTTTTCGTTCCGCATAGTCGGTTCGGTGAAACGATGACTGACAACCTATATTAAAAACAATTAAAACCTATAGAATAACGTATTATTAGAACGTTTATACAATTTTGGCACGTTCGGATTCATAAATAACAAAATTATTGAAAATTTTTCGTTCCGCATAGTCGGTTCGGTAGGCCGTCCGACCGGGACCAAGTCCGTTCGGCATAGTCGGTTCGGTGAAACGATGACTGACAACCTATACTAAGAACGATTAAAACCAATAGAATAACGCATTACTAGAACATTTATACCATTTTGACACGTTCGGATTCATAATTAACGAAATTATCGAAAATTTTTCATTACGCATAGTCGGTTCGGTGAAACGGTGACTGACAACATATATTAAAAATGATTAAAACGTAAAGAATAACGCATTACTAGACCATTTATACCATTTTGGCACGTTCGGATTCATAATTAACGAAATTATCCAAAATTTTTCGTTCCGCATAGTCGGTTCGGTGAAACGATGACTGACAACCTATATAAAAAACGATTAAAACCAATAGAATAACGTATTACTAGAACATTTATACAATTTTGGCACGTTCGGATTCATAAATAACAAAATTATTGAAAATTTTTCGTTCCGCATAGTCGGTTCGGTGGACCGTCTGATGCGAGACAATGTCCCACCGGCATAGTCGGTTCGGTGAATCGACGACTGACAACCTATATAAAAAACGATTAAAACCTATAGAATAACGTATCACTAGAACATTTATACCATTTTGGCACGTTCGGATTCATAATTGACGAAATTATCGAAAATTTTTCATTGCGCAGAGTCGGTTCGGTGAAAAGGTGACTGACAACCTATATTAGAAATGATTAAAACGTATAGAATAACGCATTACTAGAACATTTATACTATTTTGGCACGTTCGGATTCATAATTAACGAAATTATCTAAAATTTTTCGTTCCGCATAGTCGGTTCGGTGAAACGATGACTGACAACCTATATTAAAAACGATTAAAACCTATAGAATAACGTATTATTAGAACGTTTATACAATTTTGGCACGTTCGGATTCATAAATAACAAAATTATTGAAAATTTTTCGTTCCGCATAGTCGGTTCGGTAGGCCGTCCGACCGGGACCAAGTCCGTTCGGCATAGTCGGTTCGGTGAAACGATGACTGACAACCTATACTAAGAACGATTAAAACCAATAGAATAACGCATTACTAGAACATTTATACCATTTTGACACGTTCGGATTCATAATTAACGAAATTATCGAAAATTTTTCATTACGCATAGTCGGTTCGGTGAAACGGTGACTGACAACATATATTAAAAATGATTAAAACGTAAAGAATAACGCATTACTAGACCATTTATACCATTTTGGCACGTTCGGATTCATAATTAACGAAATTATCCAAAATTTTTCGTTCCGCATAGTCGGTTCGGTGAAACGATGACTGACAACCTATATAAAAAACGATTAAAACCAATAGAATAACGTATTACTAGAACATTTATACAATTTTGGCACGTTCGGATTCATAAATAACAAAATTATTGAAAATTTTTCGTTCCGCATAGTCGGTTCGGTGGACCGTCTGATGCGAGACAATGTCCCACCGGCATAGTCGGTTCGGTGAATCGACGACTGACAACCTATATAAAAAACGATTAAAACCTATAGAATAACGTATCACTAGAACATTTATACCATTTTGGCACGTTCGGATTCATAATTGACGAAATTATCTAAAATTTTTCGTTCCGCATAGTCGGTTCGGTGAAACGATGACTGACAACCTATATTAAAAACGATTAAAACCTATAGAATAACGTATTATTAGAACGTTTATACAATTTTGGCACGTTCGGATTCATAAATAACAAAATTATTGAAAATTTTTCGTTCCGCATAGTCGGTTCGGTAGGCCGTCCGACCGGGACCAAGTCCGTTCGGCATAGTCGGTTCGGTGAAACGATGACTGACAACCTATACTAAGAACGATTAAAACCAATAGAATAACGCATTACTAGAACATTTATACCATTTTGACACGTTCGGATTCATAATTAACGAAATTATCGAAAATTTTTCATTACGCATAGTCGGTTCGGTGAAACGGTGACTGACAACATATATTAAAAATGATTAAAACGTAAAGAATAACGCATTACTAGACCATTTATACCATTTTGGCACGTTCGGATTCATAATTAACGAAATTATCCAAAATTTTTCGTTCCGCATAGTCGGTTCGGTGAAACGATGACTGACAACCTATATAAAAAACGATTAAAACCAATAGAATAACGTATTACTAGAACATTTATACAATTTTGGCACGTTCGGATTCATAAATAACAAAATTATTGAAAATTTTTCGTTCCGCATAGTCGGTTCGGTGGACCGTCTGATGCGAGACAATGTCCCACCGGCATAGTCGGTTCGGTGAATCGACGACTGACAACCTATATAAAAAACGATTAAAACCTATAGAATAACGTATCACTAGAACATTTATACCATTTTGGCACGTTCGGATTCATAATTGACGAAATTATCGAAAATTTTTCATTGCGCAGAGTCGGTTCGGTGAAAAGGTGACTGACAACCTATATTAGAAATGATTAAAACGTATAGAATAACGCATTACTAGAACATTTATACTATTTTGGCACGTTCGGATTCATAATTAACGAAATTATCGAAAATTTTTCGTTCCGCATAGTCGGTTCGGTGAAACGATGACTGACAACCTATATTAAAAACGATTAAAACCTATAGAATAACGTATTATTAGAACGTTTATACAATTTTGGCACGTTCGGATTCATAAATAACAAAATTATTGAAAATTTTTCGTTCCGCATAGTCGGTTCGGTAGGCCGTCCGACCGGGACCAAGTCCGTTCGGCATAGTCGGTTCGGTGAAACGATGACTGACAACCTATACTAAGAACGATTAAAACCAATAGAATAACGCATTACTAGAACATTTATACCATTTTGACACGTTCGGATTCATAATTAACGAAATTATCGAAAATTTTTCATTACGCATAGTCGGTTCGGTGAAACGGTGACTGACAACATATATTAAAAATGATTAAAACGTAAAGAATAACGCATTACTAGACCATTTATACCATTTTGGCACGTTCGGATTCATAATTAACGAAATTATCCAAAATTTTTCGTTCCGCATAGTCGGTTCGGTGAAACGATGACTGACAACCTATATAAAAAACGATTAAAACCAATAGAATAACGTATTACTAGAACATTTATACAATTTTGGCACGTTCGGATTCATAAATAACAAAATTATTGAAAATTTTTCGTTCCGCATAGTCGGTTCGGTGGACCGTCTGATGCGAGACAATGTCCCACCGGCATAGTCGGTTCGGTGAATCGACGACTGACAACCTATATAAAAAACGATTAAAACCTATAGAATAACGTATCACTAGAACATTTATACCATTTTGGCACGTTCGGATTCATAATTGACGAAATTATCGAAAATTTTTCATTGCGCAGAGTCGGTTCGGTGAAAAGGTGACTGACAACCTATATTAGAAATGATTAAAACGTATAGAATAACGCATTACTAGAACATTTATACTATTTTGGCACGTTCGGATTCATAATTAACGAAATTATCTAAAATTTTTCGTTCCGCATAGTCGGTTCGGTGAAACGATGACTGACAACCTATATTAAAAACGATTAAAACCTATAGAATAACGTATTATTAGAACGTTTATACAATTTTGGCACGTTCGGATTCATAAATAACAAAATTATTGAAAATTTTTCGTTCCGCATAGTCGGTTCGGTAGGCCGTCCGACCGGGACCAAGTCCGTTCGGCATAGTCGGTTCGGTGAAACGATGACTGACAACCTATACTAAGAACGATTAAAACCAATAGAATAACGCATTACTAGAACATTTATACCATTTTGACACGTTCGGATTCATAATTAACGAAATTATCGAAAATTTTTCATTACGCATAGTCGGTTCGGTGAAACGGTGACTGACAACATATATTAAAAATGATTAAAACGTAAAGAATAACGCATTACTAGACCATTTATACCATTTTGGCACGTTCGGATTCATAATTAACGAAATTATCCAAAATTTTTCGTTCCGCATAGTCGGTTCGGTGAAACGATGACTGACAACCTATATAAAAAACGATTAAAACCAATAGAATAACGTATTACTAGAACATTTATACAATTTTGGCACGTTCGGATTCATAAATAACAAAATTATTGAAAATTTTTCGTTCCGCATAGTCGGTTCGGTGGACCGTCTGATGCGAGACAATGTCCCACCGGCATAGTCGGTTCGGTGAATCGACGACTGACAACCTATATAAAAAACGATTAAAACCTATAGAATAACGTATCACTAGAACATTTATACCATTTTGGCACGTTCGGATTCATAATTGACGAAATTATCGAAAATTTTTCATTGCGCATAGTCGGTTCGGTGAAAAGGTGACTGACAACCTATATTAAAAATGATTAAAACGTATAGAATAACGCACTACTAGACCATTTATACCATTTTGCCACGTTCGGATTCATAATTAACGAAGTTATCTAAAATTTTTCGCTCCGCATACTCGGTTCGGTGAAACGATGATTGACAACCTATATATAAAACGATTAAAACCAATAGAATAACGTATTACTAGAACATTTATACAATTTTGGCACGTTCGGATTCATAAATAACAAAATTATTGAAAATTTTTCGTTCCGCATAGTCGGTTCGGTGGACCGTCCGATGCGAGACAATGTCCCACCGGCATAGTCGGTTCGGTGAATCGACGACCGACAACCTATATAAAAAACGATTAAAACCTATAGAATAACGTATCACTAGACCATTTATACCATTTTAGCACGTTCCTATTCATGATTAACGAAATTATCGAAAATTTTTCATTGCGCATAGTCGGTTCGGTGAAACGGTGACTGACAACCTATATTAAAAATGATTATAACGTATAGAATAACGTATCACTAGAACATTTATACAATTTTGGCACGTTCGGATTCATAAATAACAAAATTATTGAAAATTTTTCGTTCCGCATAGTCGGTTCGGTGAAACGATGACTGACAACCTATATTAAAAACGATTAAAACCTATAGAATAACGTATTACTGGAACATTTATACAATTTTTGCACGTTCGGATTCATAAATAACAAAATTATTGAGAATTATTCGTTCCGCATAGTCGGTTCGGTGGGCCGTCCGAGCACGACCAAGTCCGTCCGGCATAGTCGGTTCGGTGAAACGATGACTGACAACCTATACTAAGAACGATTAAAACCAATAGAATAACGTATTACTAGAACGTTTATACAACTTTGGCACGTTCGGATTCATAAATAACAAAATTATTGAGAATTATTCGTTCCGCATAGTCGGTTCGGTGAAACGATGATTGACAACCTGTATAAAAATTGTTCATAACCGATAAAGTAACGTATTTCTAGCACCGATATACCGTTTCGGCACTTTCGGATACATAATTAACGAAATTATCGAAAATTTTTCATTCCGCATAGTCGGTTCGGTGAAACGATGACTGACAACATATATAAAAAACGATCAAAACCTATAGAATAACGTATTGCTAGAACATTTATACCACTTTGGCACGTTCGGATTCATTATTAACGTAATTATCGAAATTTTTTCATTCCGCATAGTCGGTTCGGTGAAACGATGATTGACAACCTATATAAAAATTGCTCAAAACCAATAAAGTAACGTATATCTAGCACCGCTATACCGTTTCGGCACGTTCGGATTCATAAATGTCGAAATTAACGGAGAAACATCGTTCCGCATAGTCGGTTCGGTGAACCGATGACTGACAACGCATATAAAAAACACTTAGAATCGATGCCGTAGCCGATTTCTATTGCCGCTAGAACGTTTTGGTACGTCCGAATTCAATATCGTAGAAATTATCCACGAAACTCTGTTCCGCATAGTCGGTTCGGTGGACCGTCCGAGTGCGACCAAGTCCCTCCGGCATAGTCGGTTCGGTGGATCGGCTACTGACAACCTATTGAATTATTGCTTAGAATAGATAAAGTAACGTATTTCTAGTGTCCCTATACCGTTTTGGCACGTTCGGATGCACTATTGTAGATATTATCGATAAAACTCCGTTCCGCTTAGTCGGTTCGGTGAACCGATGACCGACAACGCATAGAAAAATCACTCAGTATCGATACTGTAACGGATTTCTATTACCGCCATAACGTTTTTGTACGTTCGAATTCAAAATGGTAGAAATTATCGACGAAACTCCGTTCCGCTTAGTCGGTTCGGTACGGAGCGCAACCGCGACTATGTCCCCCCGGCATAGTCGGTTCGGTGGATCGGCTACTGACAACCTATTGAATTAATGCTCAGAATCGATGCAGTAACGTATTTCTAGCATTCCTATACCGTTTTGGCACGTTCGGATCCACTATTGTACATATTATCGACAAAACTCCGTTCCGCTTAGTCGGTTCGGTGAACCGATGACCGACAACGCATAGAAAAATCACTCAGTATCGATACTGTAACGGATTTCTATTACCGCCATAACGTTTTTGTACGTTTGAATTCAAAATGGTAGAAATTATCGACGAAACTCCGTTCCGCTTAGTCGGTTCGGTACGGAGCGCAACCGCGACTATGTCCCCCGGGCATAGTCGGTTCGGTGGATCGGCTACTGACAACCTATTGAATTAATGCTCAGAATCGATGCAGTAACGTATTTCTAGCATTCCTATACCGTTTTGGCACGTTCGGATCCACTATTGTAGATATTATCGATAAAATTCCGTTCCGCTTAGTCGGTTCGGTGAACCGATGACTGACAACGCATAGAAGAAACACTTAGAATCGATACTGTAACGGATTTCTATTTCCCCCCATAACGTTTTTGTACGTTCGAATTCAAAATGGTAGAAATTATCGACGAAACTCCGTTCCGCTTAGTCGGTTCGGTACGGAGCGCAACCGCGACTATGTCCCCCGGGCATAGTCGGTTCGGTGGATCGGCTACTGACAACCTATTGAATTAATGCTTAGAATAGATAAAGTAACGTATTTCTAGCATTCCTGTACCAGTTTGGCACGTTCGGGTGCGCAATTGTTCGAGTTATCGACGAAACTCCGTTCCGCATAGTCGGTTCGGTGCGTCGTTTACATTTTCTAAGTCCTGGCCGCGTATTGCTTTCTCATTTCCAAAGTCCTGGCCGCGTATTGCTTTCTCATTTCCATAGTCCTGGCCGCGTATTGCTTTCTCATTTCCAAAGTCCTGGCCGCGTATTGCTTTCTCATTTCCAAAGTCCTGGCCGCGTATTGCTTTCTCATTTTCAATGTCCTGGCCGCGTATTGCTTTCCGTCTTTCTAACATCCGACCGTGTAGTACTTAGCATTTTCGAAGTCTCAGCCGCGTTATGAGATTTATTTTTTTAAGTCCGCCGGCGCTCATGGCTTTATTTTCTTCTCTACGCGCGCGCGCGTGCCTTTCTATTTTTTTTCTAAGTCCAACGGCGTATTGCTTTCAAAAAATTTTCTTCGCGCTTCGCGCGAACGAGGAACAAAAAAAAAATTTTTTTTTCCTCTCCTCTCACTTACTTTCCTTGCCTTTCCCCCCCTTCTTCGCCCTTTTCTTCACACTTTCGCTCTCTATATAATATATATATTATTATGTCTAATAATATAATTAACTATTATTTATTATATTAATATTATAATATAATATAATTTATAAGTGTGATGTTAAAACCTCATTCACACTCTCAAACTTATAATTAATTTGATCTCTCCAACACTTATTAGGGGCCTTTCTCCTCAAATCGTAATGTTCCACTGTAACATCGTGGACATAGATACTGAGGATAGACCACGGAGAGATCATATATTTCTGACACTTCTTGTATTAGAAACTTTGCGTTTCGTTGCTTTCGCAGATGTTCGTCCACATCTTGTTGTGCGAGTCGCATATCTCAACCTTCGTTCTTTAATTCTCACAAAGTTGTACGAAGTCGCGAAATAAACATGTATCTCGCATTCGTACGAGAGGTGTCTGGCCTTCCTCAGAACACCTCTCTCTTTATTAGTACGATCTAAGTATATATCTCGTGTGTCTCGTGCCGAAGTCCAGAAAAATTTCTATAAACTTTGCCTTTTTTCCATACGGCAGACACATTTTTGCTTAGGACACCTCTATTTTGCTTTGCAAAATTTTATATAACTTTATTTTGGGGACGTAATCTTAGCATGTATTATTCGATGCATTTTAACATCAGTTACTTCTCGTCATTCGCCACAGTTCTGCTTTTTACCACACTTTGGGTCCTTTTCAACCCGCGGTAACATTTGGCGGAGAGCGACGCTGCCCCATCGTCCGGCATGTTCGGACCGTCGTCTCCCATATAGATACCGAACGGCCGTCCAAATGGTCGGCGACGCCGGCTCTTACGCACTGAACCTTATAGTGAAAAAGTGCGATTTTTGCTCAACTTTTCAAAAGTCGATTTTTACTTTAAAAATTTTACGAACTTCCCAACTTACGTTGTCGTTCGTCATATTTCCATGCACCACCAATTGCCATTTCATATCATTTCTCATGGTACGAAAGTATCGAAGTAAAAATACTTAGTCTTTCGTACGAGAGAAATTTTGCCTTAGGACACCTTCAGTTCGTGTAAAATTTCATTAATTTTACTTTGAACATAATTCTAGTTTATGTCAGATCGATGCATTTTAGCAACGATTATTCGTAACTTGCCAAAGTTCCGCTTATACGTATATTGGGTCTGTTTGACCCGCGGTAACTTATGGCGGAGAACGACGCTGCCCCATCGTCCGGTATGTTCGGACCGTCGTCTCCCATATAGATACCGAACGGCCGTCCAAATGGTCGGCGACGCCGGCTCTTACGCACTGAACCTTATAGTGAAAAAGTGCGATTTTTGCTCAACTTTTCAAAAGTCGATTTTTACTTTAAAAATTTTACGAACTTCCCAACTTACGTTGTCGTTCGTCATATTTCCATGCACCACCAATTGCCATTTCATATCATTTCTCATGGTACGAAAGTATCGAAGTAAAAATACTTAGTCTTTCGTACGAGAGAAATTTTGCCTTAGGACACCTTCAGTTCGTGTAAAATTTCATTAATTTTACTTTGAACATAATTCTAGTTTATGTCAGATCGATGCATTTTAGCAACGATTATTCGTACTTGCCAAAGTTCCGCTTATACGTATATTGGGTCTGTTTGACCCGCGGTAACTTATGGCGGAGAACGACGCTGCCCCATCGTCCGGTATGTTCGGACCGTCGTCTCCCATATAGATACCGAACGGCCGTCCAAATGGTCGGCGACGCCGGCTCTTACGCACTGAACCTTATAGTGAAAAAGTGCGATTTTTGCTCAACTTTTCAAAAGTCGATTTTTACTTTAAAAATTTTACGAACTTCCCAACTTACGTTGTCGTTCGTCATATTTCCATGCACCACCAATTGCCATTTCATATCATTTCACATGGTACGAAAGTATCGAAGTAAAAATACTTAGTCTTTCGTACGAGAGAAATTTTGCCTTAGGACACCTTCAGTTCGTGTAAAATTTCATTAATTTTACTTTGAACATAA
>NW_027473602.1:72500-82500 GCF_050947335.1 Megachile rotundata | reverse complement strand
TGGTGGTGGGTTTGTTATCCAGCCGTTAGCAGCACGTGTGTTATGAGTCAAGCCATTCCCAAGGGCGGACTGGTGCAGTTGTATGGCCCAATGACGGGCTACTGCCGAGCGGGAAGATGGTATACCCTGGCAAATAGTGTCTAACTTCCGCATCAGTCGATTAATCGTGGGAGTGTTGAATGCGGCCGCGAAATCCGGATCGCTCTGCAGGCTTATGCGTTGCATCCGACGGCGATATATTACGCCTATTTGGTGGCGCATACAGGGGATTGATAATCCTCCGTCGCTTATTTTTGCATGCAGGAAGGCAGTGGGAGTGGTTATAGGCAGGTGTAAGGTTGCCTTTACAAAACGCCTGATTAGGCGATCAATGTACTCCAGCTTGCCTGCAGTGATGTCGGAGGTTTGATTACAATGCATAAGCCGCGGTATTAGATAGCGATTCAAAATATATATTTTCTGCCACGGGCGAAGAGCAGCACGCTGGAGCCGTTCCAGCATCGAGGCCAGATTCGCAGCCGTGGGGGCGATCATGCCACGCTGATTATAATTATGTCCCAAGTATTTCAGCTGTTCAAATACTTTTAGTGCCGGGACAGCTTTGCCGTTAATTTCAAAGCGCGATTTAGTGTCCACAGCGACGCGCTTGGTGCCAGGGACGCTCGCAAGTTGTAATGCGCGGCACTTCGAAGGATTTACCTCCATGTGTGTCTTCTCCAAAAAGACGCGCAGCATGTCCAAGTGTTCGCGAATGCCGTGCACGGTGTTGCTTATGAAGATGATATCATCCGCGAACAGCAGACAGCCAATCTTTGCATCGCCGATGGTGACACCATCAGCGGGATCAATGGAGGAAACGAGTTCGTCCATTACGATATTAAATAAGATTGGACTGTCTGTATCCCCCTGGCGTACACCACGACGCATCTTGATGGGAGTACTTCTGTCGCCATGACACTCTAAGGTGGTTTCCGCGTCGCTGTATGTAGACATTATATAATCGATGGTGTGTCGATCGAGTCCCTTTGAAATTAGAGCGTGTTCTATTGCAGTCGGGTGAATTTTATCGAAAGCTTTTGTTAGGTCTATTGAGAGCACATAGAGCTGTTTACCGTTGCCTCGATGTTCACGCAAAATGGTATCCAGCACTGTGAAACTGGTCATTATACCATCGCCCGGGGTAAACCCTCGCTGTGCATGGTGTAGTTTAATGTTATCCGAAAGACGTGAGGCCAAAATTTTGTGCAGCAAACGACTAAACATAGATGAAATTGTAATCGGGCGCCAATTGGACGACTTGGAGAGGTCGCCCTTCTTGGGAATCATAACGGTGCGATTTCTTCGGAGAATGGATGGAGTATGGCAGAGGCCAAAGACGACATTCAACAGAGCCACCAAGTCGGGCATATCCACGGCTCGAAGGTGTTCACGAGTAATCCCATCTGGGCCACACGCAGATTGTTTGAGTCGACGCAGAGAGAGCTCCACCTCTCGAAAGGTGATGGGATAGTCCAGGTGATGAGTCTCAGCTGGACGTAGCGGCGTAGGGCACGTATAGACTGGCCGCTCCTCGAAAAGGGGACGGAACTCGGCCTCAAGCTCACTCATAGGGGGATGGACTGCGGTGTTAATGTCCTTGTTATCCAATATTGCGTGTGCCAGTTGTGTTGGGTTCGTGTCGAATAGGCGCTGGTGACTAGCGAACTTGGCAGACCTAATAGCAGCATGGTTAGTTTTTGATTTATGTTTGGGCTTGGATTTCTTTCTACTATTCTTCCTATTGGAGCGTTTACGATTTTTAGGTCCGGGGTTTCCAGAAGTGGGCAATGGCCCGGCAAGACTACTGATTATGGAGGATATAGAGGGGTCAAATTCATCATAACTATTGCATTCTGAGAGCTGATGAAGGAGGCGTTGCACGTTTTCGGAACAAGATGGAATTAGTTCTTGCAGGTAGGTATAAATATCCTGGTGCTTGATAAGCGCGCAACCGCTACCAGTGGCATTAGACGCATGGATGTTGGAATCTAATTCTAATTCGGCAGGTGAAGAAGACGGCGGAGGAGCCGGTGTTGAAACTGCAATTTCGGGTGAGCCAGAGTTTGAGGTATCAGAACATACATTGGTAGGAGAAGAAGAACTGGTGGACAAAGCTATTTCCGAAAGAATGGTTTGATATGACTGGTTTTGGCGCCGTTTCTTAATGCCATCAGCTGTGCGGCCAGGATGCAGAGCAGCCAGGCGCACGTTGATCTCCTTCTGTGGTAAGCCTGCGGGGAGCTGGGACTCTAATCGAGCCAGTTGTTTTTCCTCAGCAGGGGTCCATCTAGCCCTCGAAGATGCGGCTCTTTCCTCGGTGAGTTGAACATCACGCGCGTTGTAATCCTCCGTGTGAGAGTGTTTCATATGTTGGCGCAAGCCAGCATACTTTGGATATGTGTTTCCACATACCTGGCAGGTGTAGGTGCCATCGCTATTTGGAGGAGGTTGGTTGCAACGGCGGATATGCTGTTTACGGAGCGCCAGGGTCCTAGCGGATAGGTCAATTTTGCAGGAGGGACACTTCGAGCAATCTAGATCCGAATGTAAATCGACGGAATATCCTTGAGACATCGCCGAGTCGTCAACAGGAAGGCAATCGGGCATCCGAGGCTTCGTTTGGGTTTTAGGAGCAATTGGGGTTTGGAGCAAAGCTCCGAGGCATCACAGGGCTGCTAACCCGGGGACGCCTCCGACGTAATGTCGTGTGGGCTTGCGCCCGTTCGCCGCACGCCGTTTAGCCGTGACTGGGACTGCGATGGTGACCTGAGTCACCCAAACAGCCAACCAGTCACGTTACCGGCAGGTACCACTAGGAGGTAGGTCGTGCGACTTGGATGGGAGAGGCTGAAGGACCTAACGAGAGGTCTGAGTTACGCATTGCCATCCCTGCAACCATGACTCACGCAAGCGACGGAGTTTTTCCCCCGGCGAACCGAAGGAGAAACTCGGAGCGATTTACGCTTAAGAGAGTCATAGTTACTCCCGCCGTTTACCCGCGCTTAATTGAATTTCTTCACGTTGACATTCAGAGCACTGGGCAGAAATCACATTGCGTCATCACCCTTGAGGGCCATCGCAATGCTTTGTTTTAATTAGACAGTCGGATTCCCCTAGTCCGTGCCAGTTCTGAGCTAAGCGTTGAATGGCGGCCGAAGAGGCGAAAAGGACGGCCGAAGCCGTCACAAGAAGCCTCGCAGCAAGGAAGATCCGTTGGCGGCCAAGGCACGGGACCGAGCTCGGATTCCGGGACGCGACGCGAAGTCGCCAACCGTTCACCTCGCCCAGGCCCGGCACGTCAGCCTGGCCAACTTCCCGACCAAGCCCGACACGCCCCGCTCCTCAGAGCCAATCCTTATTCCGAAGTTACGGATCCAATTTGCCGACTTCCCTTACCTACATTAATCTATCGACTAGAGGCTCTTCACCTTGGAGACCTGCTGCGGATATGGGTACGAACCGGCGCGATACCTCCACGTGGCCCTCTCCTGGATTTTCAAGGTCCGAGGGGAAGATCCAGACACCGCCGCAACTGCGGTGCTCTTCGCGTTCCAAACCCTATCTCCCTGCTAGAGGTTTCCAGGGAACTCGAACGCTTATACAGAAAAGAAAACTCTTCCCAGATCTCCCGACGGCGTCTCCAGGTCATTTTGGGTTACCCCGACGAACACTCTTACGAGGGCCCGATTGGTATGCGGTTCCGCTGCCGGGTTCCGGAATAGGAACCGGATTCCCTTTCGCCCGATGGGTGTGTTTCTTCCCAAATCACGCAAAATTATATAAACAACGACGCATCTGCGACGCAACGACGACACGACTTGCGTTCGATAGTTTGTAAGATTTAACCAAGCAAAAAATAGAAAAAAAATCGCTTTCAGGCGTTCGACAACGTCGCATCACGTCGAACGTGAAGTATCCATCGATCCGAACCGCGATCATTTTTTTTCAGCGTTCAACGTTTTTGTCAATTTATCAATAAAAATGATCATGTTCGAGCGGTGGATTAGGACACAAACACGAAACGACGGCGACGTAAATTGTTATTTAACTGCAATTTTTTTCTCTTTTTAACATTTTTTGCCTTTTGCGCGCGTACGTGCGTGCGAGCGTACGTATGTTTGTCATTTGCGTTCGAAAAGCGTGAATTTTAGGACACCTCATCAACATTAGATTTCTCTTAGGGCTTAGGATCGACTGACTCGTGTGCAACGGCTGTTCACACGAAACCCTTCTCCACGTCAGTCCTCCAGGTCCTCGCTGGAGTATTTGCTACTACCACCAAGATCTGCACCGACGGCGGCTCCAGGCAGGCTCACGCCCAGACCCTTCTGCGCACACCGCCGCGACCCTCCTACTCGTCAAGGCTTCATGGAGAACGGGAACTAAATCCCGTTCCTGCGCACTTGCCGTTGACGGCGGAGTATAGGCGCGACGCTTCAGCGCCATCCATTTTCAGGGCTAGTTGCTTCGGCAGGTGAGTTGTTACACACTCCTTAGCGGATTCCGACTTCCATGGCCACCGTCCTGCTGTCTTAAGCAACCAACGCCTTTCATGGTATCCCATAAGCGTCGACTTAGGCGCCTTAACTCTGCGTTTGGTTCATCCCACAGCGCCAGTTCTGCTTACCAAAATTGGCCCACTTGGCACTCTGATCCAAGAAAAATTTTATCAATTTATATCTCGTGGCTTCATGAAAATTCAAGCAAGCCAGAGATCTCACCCATTTAAAGTTTGAGAATAGGTTGAGGTCGTTTCGGCCCCAAGGCCTCTAATCATTCGCTTTACCAGATGAGACTCGTTATGCGTTCGAGTCGAGTGCCAGCTATCCTGAGGGAAACTTCGGAGGGAACCAGCTACTAGATGGTTCGATTAGTCTTTCGCCCCTATACCCAGTTCCGACGATCGATTTGCACGTCAGAATCGCTACGGACCTCCATCAGGGTTTCCCCTGACTTCGTCCTGACCAGGCATAGTTCACCATCTTTCGGGTCCCAACGTGTACGCTCTAGGTGCGCCTCTTCTCGCAATGAGAACGAGACGCCCCGGGAGTGCGAGGCCTAATCGTAACGAGGCCCATCCTCCCTTAGTCGACTTCACGGACGACTTTCACTTTCATTTCGCCTTTAGGTTTATCAAATCCCAATGACTCGCGTACATGTTAGACTCCTTGGTCCGTGTTTCAAGACGGGTCCCGAGAGTACCCAAAGCAATAGCGTCGCCGACCGGTAATTCAAAGTTTGGCCAGTCCAAGGACTCCGCCTGCCAACAGCCCGCCAGGCCCGGTTACGGCGCTAAGTCCGTACATCCGGTATCTAGACTGGAACGAGCTTGCGGCGGTCCTGGACGCAGTGCGTTCGAGAATTTTGCGGCCCGATACCGTCTGAGTACCGTCGCGCAGTCGGCCGGGCATCCAAGGGGCTGTCATCGTACGCTAAAAGCGACGGACAGTCTTCGCCTCGGGCCTTAGACCGACACGCAACGGGTCGCGACGTTCTACTAGGGGAGAAGTGCACGACTACATAGCCGGAACATTCGCCGCGGGTGGTGTGCCCACGCCGATGGGAAACCCGCCGTAACGGGACCATCCGGGGCACTATCGCACCAACACGGGAGCCAGCTTCGTTGACGATGAATCTCCCCATTCGATCTTTTGGGTTTCTCGGGTTTACCCCTGAACGGTTTCACGTACTCTTGAACTCTCTCTTCAAAGTTCTTTTCAACTTTCCCTCACGGTACTTGTTCGCTATCGGTCTCGTGGTCATATTTAGCCTTAGATGGAGTTTACCACCCACTTAGGGCTGCACTCTCAAGCAACCCGACTCTAAGGAGAGATCCACCCGAGACGCGTACCGGTCGCTACGGGCCTGGCACCCTCTATGGGTAAGTGGCCCCATTCAAGATGGACTTGGACGCGATTCGATGTCTCGGGATAAACGGATCCTCCTGAACACTACATTTCCCAGCGGCGTTAACCGCGGGATTCAGTGCTGGGCTCATTCCTGTTCGCTCGCCGCTACTAAGGAAATCCTTGTTAGTTTCTTTTCCTCCGCTTATTAATATGCTTAAATTCAGCGGGTAATCTCGCCTGCTCTGAGGTCGTCGAAATTTTATTATTTCTTTTCAAAGTTATACCACAAACTGTACGCTCTTTTCGGGGTTTCGACACGTAATACGAAAGGTATATTAATACCAACGACGCACAGGGATTATGTCGTTCGATTTTTTCCTTGTATCGTTCGATAACCAACTATTTTTCTCTTTTCGGATCAACACAATATCGTCGACTACTCGAAGGTACGTACGAGCCAAAATGAAAGCTCGGTGTCTCCTCTCTCTTTTGTTCGACAAAAGAAAAAAGGCACTTAAAACGCCGCATATTCGGGCAGGCGGGACAACGACAAAAAAAAAAACGACGACGACGACGTCCGGTTGTTCTCGACTCGCGTCGGAGTATATATGTATATATTATAATCGGATATATCTTTTTATCTATCCAGGGCGCGTTAAAACAAACGACGAGGAGAGACTACGACAACGAGGAGATAAAGGTCGGACCTTTTCTTCTTACCCTCGGCGCGCTCTCGCACACGATCGTTTCATGTTTCTTTTGTCCCCTAAAGGATACATATACCGTTACAACATATTTACGTTCGAATATACACTCGACGGTCGATAAACCGTAAAGACGCATCGTCCGATACGTTTTTTCTTTTGCTGTCGCGTTCCGACGCAAAATCCCAAGAAAAGGGCGAGAATGCCAGAGACAGCCATGTAAACCATCGGTGACTTATCATGGTCCAGAGAATAAAGGGTTAAAGGAAAAAAAAATCCCATTTTTAACGTGCGTGGTACACCTTCGTCGTGTATATATCGTTCGATGAAACCACGAGCGCACAAAAGGAGGAACAAAAGCGTTTCGAGATCGATCTTCGGTGTAAATGTCATTGTTCATTTGCGTTCGACCGTTGTTCGATAAAAGAAATTTAACACACGAACAACAATGAAGGGAGACTCTCGCAAGACGATCACCAAATAAGCGTTTATCGTTCGATCGGTCCGGGTTTTTCAACGTCCGTCCGGCACAATTATGCACTTCGAGGACTGGACGACCGGAACCCGTATTGGGATCGCGCGGTCTTCCGCTTCTAATCAACGACAACGAAGCGATCTGCGCTTGTAAATGTTAAAAAAACGTGGCGAAGCTACGATCTCGTAATAATTTAACCGTGAAAGAGCTTCCGTCGCACGTTTATTTTTAACTTTTCTCCTCGTTGTATAAACTTTCGCACCGTCGAAAAAAAAATTCGACAATCATTTCAGACAACGTCGGGAGCGCGGAGAAACGCCGTAAACACGCTCTACTCTCGGCTTGCTTCCTTCAAATTGGTGTCTAACAATTCTCTCGCAGGGCGAAGAATCATTTTCTCTCTCGTCTAAATATCCTTCTGTAGTTAGGTGTTTTCGACTCGGGAGCGCTCTTTCACGGGCGGTCGTATATGGTCTCTTTTAGGGGTTTAACTAGAAACCACGACTCACGCAAGCCGAGATAAGCGCATTCCGCCGAGAAGATCCTAAAAACTAAGAATTGCGAGATATACGAAAATGTTCTTCTGTCGCCTGTGAAAAAAATGAACACTAGCAAAGAGAGGGCGAGACACGAACGTTCCATTTAACATTCTCCGCGTCAAACGCCGACGAAATGTCCAACCATCGCTCGTACGTTTTCGCCAATTTCGCAAGTTGTTCTCTCTCTCGCGTTCGACCATCGGATCCCGCTCCGAAACGTTCGACTTTTCGGCGTTTAACAGTTTCGTTTTATCTAGTCGAACGACGAGCGGTACCGAAAAAAATTTAACAATGAAGAGAAAACCTTTTGCTGCTAAAGGCAAACGCAAGCAGTCTTTAGTTATATAAACGACCCTCAGCCAGGCGTGGTCCAGGAATTGTATCCGTGGACCGCAATGTGCGTTCGAAATGTCGATGTTCATGTGTCCTGCAGTTCACACGTTGACGCGCAATTAGCTGCGTTCTTCATCGACCCACGAGCCAAGTGATCCACCGTTCAGGGTAATCGTATAAAAATTTTTGTTCATATTTAACAACTCAGCGTCTGAAAACCAGTATGTACGTGATTTATTTAACCTGGTTTATAAATTCGTTCGATTGTCCATAGAATACTAACTCCAATCCAAGCGCAAGATCGAGTATCGGTATTCGGACGTCGTCCCGTCATAGCTCTGTTCACAGATTTACCCGAGCTGATTGATGATTAAGACGACACGATAACGTCCATGGACGGGTAAAGGACCGTATAAAACTACAGAACCGCCGATGAAACGACGCTCTGTGACGCATTTCTCTTCGTGCGGCGAGTTTTCAGTCCGTTCCGGGTGGTAAAGTCATTCAAAAACCGTGGAAAATACGAAACGCGCTGTCGCGCGTAACACAGAGTCTCCTGCTCGCTGCTTACATATATTGGACGTCTTGGCGGTATCGCGAGATTCGATACGGACACTCCATGGCCGGCGTCAGATCGGTCTACCAACGAAGGAGACTACGCTATCGTTTTCGCTTCTCAGCCGGTCCGTAAAGCGATACGTTACCATATCGTCCGTCGTAAGCAGGCGGACTCTCGTGAAGTTGCGACTTCGTTCGTCGAAGCGGTTTCGTGGTTCGATTTCCATCGGTTACCCGGACACCCCCCGCGTGAAAGCCTCCGTGTCACACTCTAAATTTCGTTTCTCGTTTAACACGAAATAGAGAGAGGCTAAAAGGGGGTGTTCCCTTTGTCCAAAGACAAAATTTATAGAGAGAAAGAAAATAAAATGAGAGTCTCTCACGAAGCGGGCGAAAAAAAAAAAACAAGAAATTTAACAATTTTTTTTCGCAAACCCATGCATTTCGTTACCAAACGTCCCAAAATATTTCTTTATATTCTCTCTCGTGTTTTCACACGGGGTCGAGAGAGTACGCAACACGAATCAAGAATAAAAATTATAGAAAGGAAAGTCCGATAAGAATATTTCGAGATTCTTATAACCTTCACCTCTTCCTTACTTCTCCGAAATCTCTCCGCTTTCCTGGCGCGTATCTATTTAACAATTTCGATTCTCTCCTCCTTTTAACTCAGACGTCGCAACGAACGGGTACACCATGCATACGATCCATTTTTTACATAACGAACCTTCTGCCGGTAAAATTCGCGACAGATTCATTTATGTATAGATATATTTTTATATGAGAATGTTCGGGATTTTCCTTCGTGTTCAAGTTGAACATTCTTGTTACGACGACTTTTTGTATTTATCGAAGGATCGTGCGGTACCCGTTAATAAGAAGTAAACGACGTCCCGGGAGAGTCGAAACTTTTCTTATACGCTACGGAAAGAAGAGCCGAGAAGATAGAGAGGAAACTCTCGATTTTCTTTCGTCGGTAAACTTTCATTCTTTCTATTTACAGCGTTCGACATGAAACGGCGTTGCTCTCTCATTTTTTAAACTTTATTTAACGTTAGCGCTTGTTCGTACGAAACGCGTCGGCGGATACGAAATACGGACGGGAGTATCGACGATGAGAACCAAAGCGACCTCCTACACGTAACCGTAATATCTCTCCGCATCACGACTGCCGTAACGACGAATTGTCATTTAACATTTTTGGTATCTGTTTTTTCTTTCGTTTGTTTGCTACTACCTCCAAATATTTCTCTCCCTTTCTCTCTCAATCATCTATCGTGGCTCGTTTATACGCATTTTTGTTGTGTACGGCCAATATATTTATTATTTGTTTATTATACGCGAGGAGCTGCACTTTTCATCCTCATTTTTGCGTATCATGTGTTATAGTCATATATACTTTTGGCTGCTTTTCACAGTTTTTGCGTGTATTCATATCGAGAGTCATAGATTTTGTCAAGTTTTTCTTTGGCACGTACTGAATATATTATTATCATGTGTTTA
>NW_027473602.1:55000-70000 GCF_050947335.1 Megachile rotundata | reverse complement strand
CCAATTTGCAGCTCTCCTCTTTTTGCCCGTTTCCTTTTCTGGTTCGTAATATTATTTATATTACGTGAAGTTATATTATAAGTCTTTGATATACAATATTTCGTTTAACGACACAACACCGAAATAGCGCGTATAGCGGAGCACGCTGGACAATACGCTATGGCGCGTACAGCGGACATGCTGTTCGTCGAAACGAATCGAAACCGTGTCGATATAAACGTTTCGTTCCTCCACGGGGGTCTCTTTCTCTTATTTTGTATCGATAAAGCGCGTAAAAAAATGCAAATCCTTTCGTGCCAGAAAGATTTCTCGTTGAAAAGTTTTAGAAGCACGTAACACCGCTTTTCATTTCACGCTTTGCATCGAAACGGTATAAGCACGTAAACCACACACGCTCGCTCGTATTGAACCTCCACAATATCGGTGTTCTTTCGCCTTTTTTCATAAATACCATTTTTTGCAATGAACCAATATCAGCTTAAACGTTCCTTTTTTATTTGGTTCTTCTCTCTCCTCTCATGTGTTTCAGTCATATTAAAAATTGTTGTTCCTCCAAACTCTCTCTATTCTCTCTCCTTTCACTCTCTTTGGTATTTTATTTAAGACACACCGATAAAGGTTAGCGCGTACAGTGGCGTGCTGAACGTACCGTGATAGCGCGTACAACGGACATGCTGTTCGAAAAACGAACAAGAGGAAGCACGTACAAAGGTAGCTCGCGCTAGGCATATATCGATACGAAACCTCCGTTTTTAGTCTCTCTTTTCGTCGTGGATATCGAAGAAGCGCGTAAAAGAAAATCCCGCTAAAACTCTCTCCGTGCCGGAAAGTGTGTATCCGTTGAAATTTTTGAAGCACGTACACCCGCTTTCACGCTTTACATCGAAACGGTATAAGCACGTAAACCACACACGCTCCGTATTGAACCTCCACAATATCGGTGTTCTTTCCGCCTTTTTCATAAATACCATTTTTTTGTGATGAACCAATATCAGCTTAAACGTTCCCTTTTTTTATTTGGTTCTTCTCTCATGTGTTTTTCAGTCATATTAAATTTTTGTTCCTCCAAACTCTCTCTTCTATTCTCTCCTTTCAACTCTCTTTGGTATTTTATTTAAGACACACCGATAAAGGTTAGCGCGTACAAGTGGCGTGCTGAACGTACCGTGATAGCGCGTACAACGGACATGCTGTTCGAAAAAAACAAATCGGAGCAAGCACGTACACAGAGAATTTTAGCTCGCGCTGGGCACATCGATTCTTACAAATCCACCCAAATTTTTATTTTCTCTCTCTCAAAATTTCGTGTCATAGTTACGATACACCGTAATAATATTTTTTGTACGTATAAGCGAAAACTCGATGTAATATCGAGAAATCACCCGTACCGAAAACTCTTCACTTTGGAAGAAGTTTCCATTTCAGAAACCGTTTTTACGAGTCATAGTTACATATTATTTCGTTTCAATATCTCTGCGCTGTACGTATAGTGAAGCATTTATTTAATATTTTACTTCATCGTACCGAAAAACTCTCCGCGAAGAAGAAGTTTTCTCGCGCATCGAGAAAATATTTAGGCGTTCGAGACGCACAAAACATTAAGGGGACGTAATATCATTTCTGAATTTCGGAATAAATATTCCGTTTCAAAATTTTTTAGCCTCTCGACTGAAGGCGTTGTAACGAACAAGTTCGTTCAACACCACTATCTAATTCATTTTTAAAATAAATTTTATAAAACCTTTTTTGGCCCGTTTTAGAACGGTCGGTTTTATTCTATCCCTTTTTAATTTTTAGTAGCCTGTGCCGCTTGAGTCAGTACAACGTACACACCAAAGTGCATACGAGTCACCAGCCTCATGTTAAAGGTTCGTCGCATATGTGCCATTTGGTCTTAGACGCCGACACGCGACAATGCAGTGTGGAGAAAATCCTGCATCGATACCGAGAACACGAACAGTCGAGGCAACACGAAGTTACGCACGAGGAGCGGTGGACTAGTTCTCAACCGAGGTCATAGAATAGCCACGCGCCCGACTCTGTTCCGTCTGGTACGATCGGACCGAACGTCTCCTTATAGGTACCGAACGGCCGGCCGGATGGTCGGCGACGCCGGCCGTTACGCACGGGCGCTTACGATGCTAACGCGCGATCCGAACGTGCCAATTCGAAAGTGCGGTAAAACTTAGCGCGAAAAAATCGATTTTTCAAAAAGTTGTCAAACACGCTAAAAAGTATACGGACGATGTTTTAACAATTATTTTACGAAATTTAATGACAAAATTAATCGAAAAAAAATTTTTTTTCCTTTTCTCGCCAAAATAAATACCAAACGAATTTCTAACGTAATAAACGAGTAACAAATAACAGTATACGTCCAAATAACATACAAGAATCGAGAAAATATTTATATTTTTTCAAAAAATTGAGCAAAAATCTCTCCGCATAGTCGGTTCGGTGCCGAGTCCGAACGTACCAAAGTACCTCCGGCATAGTCGGTTCGGTGAATCGACGACTGACAACCTATATAAAAAACGATTAAAACCTATAGAATAACGTATCACTAGAACATTTATACCATTTTGGCACGTTCGGATTCATAATTAACGAAATTATCGAAAATTTTTCATTGCGCATAGTCGGTTCGGTGAAAAGGTGACTGACAACCTATATTAAAAATGATTAAAACGTATAGAATAACGCACTACTAGAACATTTATACCATTTTGGCACGTTCGGATTCATAATTAACGAAATTATCCAAAATTTTTCGTTCCGCATAGTCGGTTCGGTGAAACGATGACTGACAACCTATATAAAAAACGATTAAAACCAATAGAATAACGTATTACTAGAACATTTATACAATTTTGGCACGTTCGGATTCATAAATAACAAAATTATTGAAAATTTTTCGTTCCGCATAGTCGGTTCGGTGGACCGTCTGATGCGAGACAATGTCCCACCGGCATAGTCGGTTCGGTGAATCGACGACTGACAACCTATATAAAAAACGATTAAAACCTATAGAATAACGTATCACAAGAACATTTATACCATTTTGGCACGTTCGGATTCATAATTGACGAAATTATCGAAAATTTTTCATTGCGCAAAGTCGGTTCGGTGAAAAGGTGACTGACAACCTATATTAGAAATGATTAAAACGTATAGAATAACGCATTACTAGAACATTTATACTATTTTGGCACGTTCGGATTCATAATTAACGAAATTATCTAAAATTTTTCGTTCCGCATAGTCGGTTCGGTGAAACGATGACTGACAACCTATATTAAAAACGATTAAAACCTATAGAATAACGTATTATTAGAACGTTTATACAATTTTGGCACGTTCGGATTCATAAATAACAAAATTATTGAAAATTTTTCGTTCCGCATAGTCGGTTCGGTAGGCCGTCCGACCGGGACCAAGTCCGTTCGGCATAGTCGGTTCGGTGAAACGATGACTGACAACCTATACTAAGAACGATTAAAACCAATAGAATAACGCATTACTAGAACATTTATACCATTTTGACACGTTCGGATTCATAATTAACGAAATTATCGAAAATTTTTCATTACGCATAGTCGGTTCGGTGAAACGGTGACTGACAACATATATTAAAAATGATTAAAACGTAAAGAATAACGCATTACTAGACCATTTATACCATTTTGGCACGTTCGGATTCATAATTAACGAAATTATCCAAAATTTTTCGTTCCGCATAGTCGGTTCGGTGAAACGATGACTGACAACCTATATAAAAAACGATTAAAACCAATAGAATAACGTATTACTAGAACATTTATACAATTTTGGCACGTTCGGATTCATAAATAACAAAATTATTGAAAATTTTTCGTTCCGCATAGTCGGTTCGGTGGACCGTCTGATGCGAGACAATGTCCCACCGGCATAGTCGGTTCGGTGAATCGACGACTGACAACCTATATAAAAAACGATTAAAACCTATAGAATAACGTATCACTAGAACATTTATACCATTTTGGCACGTTCGGATTCATAATTGACGAAATTATCGAAAATTTTTCATTGCGCAGAGTCGGTTCGGTGAAAAGGTGACTGACAACCTATATTAGAAATGATTAAAACGTATAGAATAACGCATTACTAGAACATTTATACTATTTTGGCACGTTCGGATTCATAATTAACGAAATTATCTAAAATTTTTCGTTCCGCATAGTCGGTTCGGTGAAACGATGACTGACAACCTATATTAAAAACGATTAAAACCTATAGAATAACGTATTATTAGAACGTTTATACAATTTTGGCACGTTCGGATTCATAAATAACAAAATTATTGAAAATTTTTCGTTCCGCATAGTCGGTTCGGTAGGCCGTCCGACCGGGACCAAGTCCGTTCGGCATAGTCGGTTCGGTGAAACGATGACTGACAACCTATACTAAGAACGATTAAAACCAATAGAATAACGCATTACTAGAACATTTATACCATTTTGACACGTTCGGATTCATAATTAACGAAATTATCGAAAATTTTTCATTACGCATAGTCGGTTCGGTGAAACGGTGACTGACAACATATATTAAAAATGATTAAAACGTAAAGAATAACGCATTACTAGACCATTTATACCATTTTGGCACGTTCGGATTCATAATTAACGAAATTATCCAAAATTTTTCGTTCCGCATAGTCGGTTCGGTGAAACGATGACTGACAACCTATATAAAAAACGATTAAAACCAATAGAATAACGTATTACTAGAACATTTATACAATTTTGGCACGTTCGGATTCATAAATAACAAAATTATTGAAAATTTTTCGTTCCGCATAGTCGGTTCGGTGGACCGTCTGATGCGAGACAATGTCCCACCGGCATAGTCGGTTCGGTGAATCGACGACTGACAACCTATATAAAAAACGATTAAAACCTATAGAATAACGTATCACTAGAACATTTATACCATTTTGGCACGTTCGGATTCATAATTGACGAAATTATCGAAAATTTTTCATTGCGCAGAGTCGGTTCGGTGAAAAGGTGACTGACAACCTATATTAGAAATGATTAAAACGTATAGAATAACGCATTACTAGAACATTTATACTATTTTGGCACGTTCGGATTCATAATTAACGAAATTATCTAAAATTTTTCGTTCCGCATAGTCGGTTCGGTGAAACGATGACTGACAACCTATATTAAAAACGATTAAAACCTATAGAATAACGTATTATTAGAACGTTTATACAATTTTGGCACGTTCGGATTCATAAATAACAAAATTATTGAAAATTTTTCGTTCCGCATAGTCGGTTCGGTAGGCCGTCCGACCGGGACCAAGTCCGTTCGGCATAGTCGGTTCGGTGAAACGATGACTGACAACCTATACTAAGAACGATTAAAACCAATAGAATAACGCATTACTAGAACATTTATACCATTTTGACACGTTCGGATTCATAATTAACGAAATTATCGAAAATTTTTCATTACGCATAGTCGGTTCGGTGAAACGGTGACTGACAACATATATTAAAAATGATTAAAACGTAAAGAATAACGCATTACTAGACCATTTATACCATTTTGGCACGTTCGGATTCATAATTAACGAAATTATCCAAAATTTTTCGTTCCGCATAGTCGGTTCGGTGAAACGATGACTGACAACCTATATAAAAAACGATTAAAACCAATAGAATAACGTATTACTAGAACATTTATACAATTTTGGCACGTTCGGATTCATAAATAACAAAATTATTGAAAATTTTTCGTTCCGCATAGTCGGTTCGGTGGACCGTCTGATGCGAGACAATGTCCCACCGGCATAGTCGGTTCGGTGAATCGACGACTGACAACCTATATAAAAAACGATTAAAACCTATAGAATAACGTATCACTAGAACATTTATACCATTTTGGCACGTTCGGATTCATAATTGACGAAATTATCGAAAATTTTTCATTGCGCAGAGTCGGTTCGGTGAAAAGGTGACTGACAACCTATATTAGAAATGATTAAAACGTATAGAATAACGCATTACTAGAACATTTATACTATTTTGGCACGTTCGGATTCATAATTAACGAAATTATCTAAAATTTTTCGTTCCGCATAGTCGGTTCGGTGAAACGATGACTGACAACCTATATTAAAAACGATTAAAACCTATAGAATAACGTATTATTAGAACGTTTATACAATTTTGGCACGTTCGGATTCATAAATAACAAAATTATTGAAAATTTTTCGTTCCGCATAGTCGGTTCGGTAGGCCGTCCGACCGGGACCAAGTCCGTTCGGCATAGTCGGTTCGGTGAAACGATGACTGACAACCTATACTAAGAACGATTAAAACCAATAGAATAACGCATTACTAGAACATTTATACCATTTTGACACGTTCGGATTCATAATTAACGAAATTATCGAAAATTTTTCATTACGCATAGTCGGTTCGGTGAAACGGTGACTGACAACATATATTAAAAATGATTAAAACGTAAAGAATAACGCATTACTAGACCATTTATACCATTTTGGCACGTTCGGATTCATAATTAACGAAATTATCCAAAATTTTTCGTTCCGCATAGTCGGTTCGGTGAAACGATGACTGACAACCTATATAAAAAACGATTAAAACCAATAGAATAACGTATTACTAGAACATTTATACAATTTTGGCACGTTCGGATTCATAAATAACAAAATTATTGAAAATTTTTCGTTCCGCATAGTCGGTTCGGTGGACCGTCTGATGCGAGACAATGTCCCACCGGCATAGTCGGTTCGGTGAATCGACGACTGACAACCTATATAAAAAACGATTAAAACCTATAGAATAACGTATCACTAGAACATTTATACCATTTTGGCACGTTCGGATTCATAATTGACGAAATTATCGAAAATTTTTCATTGCGCAGAGTCGGTTCGGTGAAAAGGTGACTGACAACCTATATTAGAAATGATTAAAACGTATAGAATAACGCATTACTAGAACATTTATACTATTTTGGCACGTTCGGATTCATAATTAACGAAATTATCGAAAATTTTTCGTTCCGCATAGTCGGTTCGGTGAAACGATGACTGACAACCTATATTAAAAACGATTAAAACCTATAGAATAACGTATTATTAGAACGTTTATACAATTTTGGCACGTTCGGATTCATAAATAACAAAATTATTGAAAATTTTTCGTTCCGCATAGTCGGTTCGGTAGGCCGTCCGACCGGGACCAAGTCCGTTCGGCATAGTCGGTTCGGTGAAACGATGACTGACAACCTATACTAAGAACGATTAAAACCAATAGAATAACGCATTACTAGAACATTTATACCATTTTGACACGTTCGGATTCATAATTAACGAAATTATCGAAAATTTTTCATTACGCATAGTCGGTTCGGTGAAACGGTGACTGACAACATATATTAAAAATGATTAAAACGTAAAGAATAACGCATTACTAGACCATTTATACCATTTTGGCACGTTCGGATTCATAATTAACGAAATTATCCAAAATTTTTCGTTCCGCATAGTCGGTTCGGTGAAACGATGACTGACAACCTATATAAAAAACGATTAAAACCAATAGAATAACGTATTACTAGAACATTTATACAATTTTGGCACGTTCGGATTCATAAATAACAAAATTATTGAAAATTTTTCGTTCCGCATAGTCGGTTCGGTGGACCGTCTGATGCGAGACAATGTCCCACCGGCATAGTCGGTTCGGTGAATCGACGACTGACAACCTATATAAAAAACGATTAAAACCTATAGAATAACGTATCACTAGAACATTTATACCATTTTGGCACGTTCGGATTCATAATTGACGAAATTATCGAAAATTTTTCATTGCGCAGAGTCGGTTCGGTGAAAAGGTGACTGACAACCTATATTAGAAATGATTAAAACGTATAGAATAACGCATTACTAGAACATTTATACTATTTTGGCACGTTCGGATTCATAATTAACGAAATTATCTAAAATTTTTCGTTCCGCATAGTCGGTTCGGTGAAACGATGACTGACAACCTATATTAAAAACGATTAAAACCTATAGAATAACGTATTATTAGAACGTTTATACAATTTTGGCACGTTCGGATTCATAAATAACAAAATTATTGAAAATTTTTCGTTCCGCATAGTCGGTTCGGTAGGCCGTCCGACCGGGACCAAGTCCGTTCGGCATAGTCGGTTCGGTGAAACGATGACTGACAACCTATACTAAGAACGATTAAAACCAATAGAATAACGCATTACTAGAACATTTATACCATTTTGACACGTTCGGATTCATAATTAACGAAATTATCGAAAATTTTTCATTACGCATAGTCGGTTCGGTGAAACGGTGACTGACAACATATATTAAAAATGATTAAAACGTAAAGAATAACGCATTACTAGACCATTTATACCATTTTGGCACGTTCGGATTCATAATTAACGAAATTATCCAAAATTTTTCGTTCCGCATAGTCGGTTCGGTGAAACGATGACTGACAACCTATATAAAAAACGATTAAAACCAATAGAATAACGTATTACTAGAACATTTATACAATTTTGGCACGTTCGGATTCATAAATAACAAAATTATTGAAAATTTTTCGTTCCGCATAGTCGGTTCGGTGGACCGTCTGATGCGAGACAATGTCCCACCGGCATAGTCGGTTCGGTGAATCGACGACTGACAACCTATATAAAAAACGATTAAAACCTATAGAATAACGTATCACTAGAACATTTATACCATTTTGGCACGTTCGGATTCATAATTGACGAAATTATCGAAAATTTTTCATTGCGCATAGTCGGTTCGGTGAAAAGGTGACTGACAACCTATATTAAAAATGATTAAAACGTATAGAATAACGCACTACTAGACCATTTATACCATTTTGCCACGTTCGGATTCATAATTAACGAAGTTATCTAAAATTTTTCGCTCCGCATACTCGGTTCGGTGAAACGATGATTGACAACCTATATATAAAACGATTAAAACCAATAGAATAACGTATTACTAGAACATTTATACAATTTTGGCACGTTCGGATTCATAAATAACAAAATTATTGAAAATTTTTCGTTCCGCATAGTCGGTTCGGTGGACCGTCCGATGCGAGACAATGTCCCACCGGCATAGTCGGTTCGGTGAATCGACGACCGACAACCTATATAAAAAACGATTAAAACCTATAGAATAACGTATCACTAGACCATTTATACCATTTTAGCACGTTCCTATTCATGATTAACGAAATTATCGAAAATTTTTCATTGCGCATAGTCGGTTCGGTGAAACGGTGACTGACAACCTATATTAAAAATGATTATAACGTATAGAATAACGTATCACTAGAACATTTATACAATTTTGGCACGTTCGGATTCATAAATAACAAAATTATTGAAAATTTTTCGTTCCGCATAGTCGGTTCGGTGAAACGATGACTGACAACCTATATTAAAAACGATTAAAACCTATAGAATAACGTATTACTGGAACATTTATACAATTTTTGCACGTTCGGATTCATAAATAACAAAATTATTGAGAATTATTCGTTCCGCATAGTCGGTTCGGTGGGCCGTCCGAGCACGACCAAGTCCGTCCGGCATAGTCGGTTCGGTGAAACGATGACTGACAACCTATACTAAGAACGATTAAAACCAATAGAATAACGTATTACTAGAACGTTTATACAACTTTGGCACGTTCGGATTCATAAATAACAAAATTATTGAGAATTATTCGTTCCGCATAGTCGGTTCGGTGAAACGATGATTGACAACCTGTATAAAAATTGTTCATAACCGATAAAGTAACGTATTTCTAGCACCGATATACCGTTTCGGCACTTTCGGATACATAATTAACGAAATTATCGAAAATTTTTCATTCCGCATAGTCGGTTCGGTGAAACGATGACTGACAACATATATAAAAAACGATCAAAACCTATAGAATAACGTATTGCTAGAACATTTATACCACTTTGGCACGTTCGGATTCATTATTAACGTAATTATCGAAATTTTTTCATTCCGCATAGTCGGTTCGGTGAAACGATGATTGACAACCTATATAAAAATTGCTCAAAACCAATAAAGTAACGTATATCTAGCACCGCTATACCGTTTCGGCACGTTCGGATTCATAAATGTCGAAATTAACGGAGAAACATCGTTCCGCATAGTCGGTTCGGTGAACCGATGACTGACAACGCATATAAAAAACACTTAGAATCGATGCCGTAGCCGATTTCTATTGCCGCTAGAACGTTTTGGTACGTCCGAATTCAATATCGTAGAAATTATCCACGAAACTCTGTTCCGCATAGTCGGTTCGGTGGACCGTCCGAGTGCGACCAAGTCCCTCCGGCATAGTCGGTTCGGTGGATCGGCTACTGACAACCTATTGAATTATTGCTTAGAATAGATAAAGTAACGTATTTCTAGTGTCCCTATACCGTTTTGGCACGTTCGGATGCACTATTGTAGATATTATCGATAAAACTCCGTTCCGCTTAGTCGGTTCGGTGAACCGATGACCGACAACGCATAGAAAAATCACTCAGTATCGATACTGTAACGGATTTCTATTACCGCCATAACGTTTTTGTACGTTCGAATTCAAAATGGTAGAAATTATCGACGAAACTCCGTTCCGCTTAGTCGGTTCGGTACGGAGCGCAACCGCGACTATGTCCCCCCGGCATAGTCGGTTCGGTGGATCGGCTACTGACAACCTATTGAATTAATGCTCAGAATCGATGCAGTAACGTATTTCTAGCATTCCTATACCGTTTTGGCACGTTCGGATCCACTATTGTACATATTATCGACAAAACTCCGTTCCGCTTAGTCGGTTCGGTGAACCGATGACCGACAACGCATAGAAAAATCACTCAGTATCGATACTGTAACGGATTTCTATTACCGCCATAACGTTTTTGTACGTTTGAATTCAAAATGGTAGAAATTATCGACGAAACTCCGTTCCGCTTAGTCGGTTCGGTACGGAGCGCAACCGCGACTATGTCCCCCGGGCATAGTCGGTTCGGTGGATCGGCTACTGACAACCTATTGAATTAATGCTCAGAATCGATGCAGTAACGTATTTCTAGCATTCCTATACCGTTTTGGCACGTTCGGATCCACTATTGTAGATATTATCGATAAAATTCCGTTCCGCTTAGTCGGTTCGGTGAACCGATGACTGACAACGCATAGAAGAAACACTTAGAATCGATACTGTAACGGATTTCTATTTCCCCCCATAACGTTTTTGTACGTTCGAATTCAAAATGGTAGAAATTATCGACGAAACTCCGTTCCGCTTAGTCGGTTCGGTACGGAGCGCAACCGCGACTATGTCCCCCGGGCATAGTCGGTTCGGTGGATCGGCTACTGACAACCTATTGAATTAATGCTTAGAATAGATAAAGTAACGTATTTCTAGCATTCCTGTACCAGTTTGGCACGTTCGGGTGCGCAATTGTTCGAGTTATCGACGAAACTCCGTTCCGCATAGTCGGTTCGGTGCGTCGTTTACATTTTCTAAGTCCTGGCCGCGTATTGCTTTCTCATTTCCAAAGTCCTGGCCGCGTATTGCTTTCTCATTTCCATAGTCCTGGCCGCGTATTGCTTTCTCATTTCCAAAGTCCTGGCCGCGTATTGCTTTCTCATTTCCAAAGTCCTGGCCGCGTATTGCTTTCTCATTTTCAATGTCCTGGCCGCGTATTGCTTTCCGTCTTTCTAACATCCGACCGTGTAGTACTTAGCATTTTCGAAGTCTCAGCCGCGTTATGAGATTTATTTTTTTAAGTCCGCCGGCGCTCATGGCTTTATTTTCTTCTCTACGCGCGCGCGCGTGCCTTTCTATTTTTTTTCTAAGTCCAACGGCGTATTGCTTTCAAAAAATTTTCTTCGCGCTTCGCGCGAACGAGGAACAAAAAAAAAATTTTTTTTTCCTCTCCTCTCACTTACTTTCCTTGCCTTTCCCCCCCTTCTTCGCCCTTTTCTTCACACTTTCGCTCTCTATATAATATATATATTATTATGTCTAATAATATAATTAACTATTATTTATTATATTAATATTATAATATAATATAATTTATAAGTGTGATGTTAAAACCTCATTCACACTCTCAAACTTATAATTAATTTGATCTCTCCAACACTTATTAGGGGCCTTTCTCCTCAAATCGTAATGTTCCACTGTAACATCGTGGACATAGATACTGAGGATAGACCACGGAGAGATCATATATTTCTGACACTTCTTGTATTAGAAACTTTGCGTTTCGTTGCTTTCGCAGATGTTCGTCCACATCTTGTTGTGCGAGTCGCATATCTCAACCTTCGTTCTTTAATTCTCACAAAGTTGTACGAAGTCGCGAAATAAACATGTATCTCGCATTCGTACGAGAGGTGTCTGGCCTTCCTCAGAACACCTCTCTCTTTATTAGTACGATCTAAGTATATATCTCGTGTGTCTCGTGCCGAAGTCCAGAAAAATTTCTATAAACTTTGCCTTTTTTCCATACGGCAGACACATTTTTGCTTAGGACACCTCTATTTTGCTTTGCAAAATTTTATATAACTTTATTTTGGGGACGTAATCTTAGCATGTATTATTCGATGCATTTTAACATCAGTTACTTCTCGTCATTCGCCACAGTTCTGCTTTTTACCACACTTTGGGTCCTTTTCAACCCGCGGTAACATTTGGCGGAGAGCGACGCTGCCCCATCGTCCGGCATGTTCGGACCGTCGTCTCCCATATAGATACCGAACGGCCGTCCAAATGGTCGGCGACGCCGGCTCTTACGCACTGAACCTTATAGTGAAAAAGTGCGATTTTTGCTCAACTTTTCAAAAGTCGATTTTTACTTTAAAAATTTTACGAACTTCCCAACTTACGTTGTCGTTCGTCATATTTCCATGCACCACCAATTGCCATTTCATATCATTTCTCATGGTACGAAAGTATCGAAGTAAAAATACTTAGTCTTTCGTACGAGAGAAATTTTGCCTTAGGACACCTTCAGTTCGTGTAAAATTTCATTAATTTTACTTTGAACATAATTCTAGTTTATGTCAGATCGATGCATTTTAGCAACGATTATTCGTAACTTGCCAAAGTTCCGCTTATACGTATATTGGGTCTGTTTGACCCGCGGTAACTTATGGCGGAGAACGACGCTGCCCCATCGTCCGGTATGTTCGGACCGTCGTCTCCCATATAGATACCGAACGGCCGTCCAAATGGTCGGCGACGCCGGCTCTTACGCACTGAACCTTATAGTGAAAAAGTGCGATTTTTGCTCAACTTTTCAAAAGTCGATTTTTACTTTAAAAATTTTACGAACTTCCCAACTTACGTTGTCGTTCGTCATATTTCCATGCACCACCAATTGCCATTTCATATCATTTCTCATGGTACGAAAGTATCGAAGTAAAAATACTTAGTCTTTCGTACGAGAGAAATTTTGCCTTAGGACACCTTCAGTTCGTGTAAAATTTCATTAATTTTACTTTGAACATAATTCTAGTTTATGTCAGATCGATGCATTTTAGCAACGATTATTCGTACTTGCCAAAGTTCCGCTTATACGTATATTGGGTCTGTTTGACCCGCGGTAACTTATGGCGGAGAACGACGCTGCCCCATCGTCCGGTATGTTCGGACCGTCGTCTCCCATATAGATACCGAACGGCCGTCCAAATGGTCGGCGACGCCGGCTCTTACGCACTGAACCTTATAGTGAAAAAGTGCGATTTTTGCTCAACTTTTCAAAAGTCGATTTTTACTTTAAAAATTTTACGAACTTCCCAACTTACGTTGTCGTTCGTCATATTTCCATGCACCACCAATTGCCATTTCATATCATTTCTCATGGTACGAAAGTATCGAAGTAAAAATACTTAGTCTTTCGTACGAGAGAAATTTTGCCTTAGGACACCTTCAGTTCGTGTAAAATTTCATTAATTTTACTTTGAACATAATTCTAGTTTATGTCAGATCGATGCATTTTAGCAACGATTATTCGTACTTGCCAAAGTTCCGCTTATACGTATATTGGGTCTTTTTGACCCGCGGTAACTTTTGGCGGAGAACGACGCTGCCCCATCGTCCGGTATGTTCGGACCGTCGTCTCCCATACAGGTACCGAACGGCCGGCCGGATGGTCGGCGACGCCGGCCGTTACGCACGGGCGCTTACGATGCTAACGCGCGATCCGAACGTGCCAATTCGAGAGTGCGGTAAAACTTAGCGTGAAAAAATCGATTTTCCAAAAAGTTGTAAAACACGTTTAAAATGATGATAAATGAATTCGTGTATAAAAAATTTTTTTTTTCGGTAGAAATTGAGAATAAACCGCTCCGCATAGTCGGTTCGGTGAAACGATGACTGATAACCCATTAAAATAATGATCAGAGCTGTTAGAGCATTGTATTCTTAGTACTCCTATATGGTTTTGGTACGTTCGGATTCATAAATGAGGAAGTTATTAATAATAAATCGTTCCGCATAGTCGGTTCGGTGAAACAATGACTGATAACCCATTAAAATAATGATCAGACCTGTTAGAGCATTGTATTCTTAGTACTCCTATATGGTTTTGGCACGTTCGGATTCATAAATGAGGAAGTTATTAATAATAAATCGTTCCGCATAGTCGGTTCGGTGAAACAATGACTGATAACCCATTAAAATAATGATCAGACCTGTTAGAGCATTGTATTCTTAGTACTCCTATATGGTTTTGGCACGTTCGGATTCATAAATGAGGATGTTATTAATAATAAATCGCTCCGCATAGTCGGTTCGGTGAAACGATGACTGATAACCCATTAAAATAATGATCAGACCTGTTAGAGCATTGTATTCTTAGTACTCCTATATGGTTTTGGTACGTTCGGATTCATAAATGAGGAA
>NW_027473602.1:45000-47500 GCF_050947335.1 Megachile rotundata | reverse complement strand
GAGACTCTCGCAAGACGATCACCAAATAAGCGTTTATCGTTCGATCGGTCCGGGTTTTTCAACGTCCGTCCGGCACAATTATGCACTTCGAGGACTGGACGACCGGAACCCGTATTGGGATCGCGCGGTCTTCCGCTTCTAATCAACGACAACGAAGCGATCTGCGCTTGTAAATGTTAAAAAAACGTGGCGAAGCTACGATCTCGTAATAATTTAACCGTGAAAGAGCTTCCGTCGCACGTTTATTTTTAACTTTTCTCCTCGTTGTATAAACTTTCGCACCGTCGAAAAAAAAATTCGACAATCATTTCAGACAACGTCGGGAGCGCGGAGAAACGCCGTAAACACGCTCTACTCTCGGCTTGCTTCCTTCAAATTGGTGTCTAACAATTCTCTCGCAGGGCGAAGAATCATTTTCTCTCTCGTCTAAATATCCTTCTGTAGTTAGGTGTTTTCGACTCGGGAGCGCTCTTTCACGGGCGGTCGTATATGGTCTCTTTTAGGGGTTTAACTAGAAACCACGACTCACGCAAGCCGAGATAAGCGCATTCCGCCGAGAAGATCCTAAAAACTAAGAATTGCGAGATATACGAAAATGTTCTTCTGTCGCCTGTGAAAAAAATGAACACTAGCAAAGAGAGGGCGAGACACGAACGTTCCATTTAACATTCTCCGCGTCAAACGCCGACGAAATGTCCAACCATCGCTCGTACGTTTTCGCCAATTTCGCAAGTTGTTCTCTCTCTCGCGTTCGACCATCGGATCCCGCTCCGAAACGTTCGACTTTTCGGCGTTTAACAGTTTCGTTTTATCTAGTCGAACGACGAGCGGTACCGAAAAAAATTTAACAATGAAGAGAAAACCTTTTGCTGCTAAAGGCAAACGCAAGCAGTCTTTAGTTATATAAACGACCCTCAGCCAGGCGTGGTCCAGGAATTGTATCCGTGGACCGCAATGTGCGTTCGAAATGTCGATGTTCATGTGTCCTGCAGTTCACACGTTGACGCGCAATTAGCTGCGTTCTTCATCGACCCACGAGCCAAGTGATCCACCGTTCAGGGTAATCGTATAAAAATTTTTGTTCATATTTAACAACTCAGCGTCTGAAAACCAGTATGTACGTGATTTATTTAACCTGGTTTATAAATTCGTTCGATTGTCCATAGAATACTAACTCCAATCCAAGCGCAAGATCGAGTATCGGTATTCGGACGTCGTCCCGTCATAGCTCTGTTCACAGATTTACCCGAGCTGATTGATGATTAAGACGACACGATAACGTCCATGGACGGGTAAAGGACCGTATAAAACTACAGAACCGCCGATGAAACGACGCTCTGTGACGCATTTCTCTTCGTGCGGCGAGTTTTCAGTCCGTTCCGGGTGGTAAAGTCATTCAAAAACCGTGGAAAATACGAAACGCGCTGTCGCGCGTAACACAGAGTCTCCTGCTCGCTGCTTACATATATTGGACGTCTTGGCGGTATCGCGAGATTCGATACGGACACTCCATGGCCGGCGTCAGATCGGTCTACCAACGAAGGAGACTACGCTATCGTTTTCGCTTCTCAGCCGGTCCGTAAAGCGATACGTTACCATATCGTCCGTCGTAAGCAGGCGGACTCTCGTGAAGTTGCGACTTCGTTCGTCGAAGCGGTTTCGTGGTTCGATTTCCATCGGTTACCCGGACACCCCCCGCGTGAAAGCCTCCGTGTCACACTCTAAATTTCGTTTCTCGTTTAACACGAAATAGAGAGAGGCTAAAAGGGGGTGTTCCCTTTGTCCAAAGACAAAATTTATAGAGAGAAAGAAAATAAAATGAGAGTCTCTCACGAAGCGGGCGAAAAAAAAAAAACAAGAAATTTAACAATTTTTTTTCGCAAACCCATGCATTTCGTTACCAAACGTCCCAAAATATTTCTTTATATTCTCTCTCGTGTTTTCACACGGGGTCGAGAGAGTACGCAACACGAATCAAGAATAAAAATTATAGAAAGGAAAGTCCGATAAGAATATTTCGAGATTCTTATAACCTTCACCTCTTCCTTACTTCTCCGAAATCTCTCCGCTTTCCTGGCGCGTATCTATTTAACAATTTCGATTCTCTCCTCCTTTTAACTCAGACGTCGCAACGAACGGGTACACCATGCATACGATCCATTTTTTACATAACGAACCTTCTGCCGGTAAAATTCGCGACAGATTCATTTATGTATAGATATATTTTTATATGAGAATGTTCGGGATTTTCCTTCGTGTTCAAGTTGAACATTCTTGTTACGACGACTTTTTGTATTTATCGAAGGATCGTGCGGTACCCGTTAATAAGAAGTAAACGACGTCCCGGGAGAGTCGAAACTTTTCTTATACGCTACGGAAAGAAGAGCCGAGAAGATAGAGAGGAAACTCTCGATTTTCTTTCGTCGGTAAACTTTCATTCTTTCTATTTACAGCGTTCGACATGAAACGGCGTTGCTCTCTCATTTTTTAAACTTTATTT
>NW_027473602.1:27500-42500 GCF_050947335.1 Megachile rotundata | reverse complement strand
TTTTTCTTAAGCCAATTTTATTTAACATCAAATTGGGTCTTTCTACGTTCGACGGCGCCTTTACAATTTAACAACGACCGATCGACGTTAAGACTCACAATTCTCCTCCTCCTTTTCTCTCTCTCTCTCTTTCTCTCTCGTTTCGATTTTATTACGAATCCTTCACAACCTCAATGCCGGAGATTCGAAGAAACGCATATCGACGTAGTAATGCCGAAGAATAATATTCTCCGGTTCAAAAAAGTTTTGAAAGCACGTACACACCGCTTTCACGCCGTTCGTCGAAACGTAAGAAGCGCGTAAACCGCACACGCTCGGAACGAATTAATCGATCCCCATTCGGTGTAAGCGCGTAACAAGCACGCTGGACGTTGTGTTCGTTTATTTCAGTTTTTCAGCTTAAACGTTCCCTTTTCTTTTATGATTATTTTTGTACAACTTTTTGTACACGAACCAATTTGCAGCTCTCCTCTTTTTGCCCGTTTCCTTTTCTGGTTCGTAATATTATTTATATTACGTGAAGTTATATTATAAGTCTTTGATATACAATATTTCGTTTAACGACACAACACCGAAATAGCGCGTATAGCGGAGCACGCTGGACAATACGCTATGGCGCGTACAGCGGACATGCTGTTCGTCGAAACGAATCGAAACCGTGTCGATATAAACGTTTCGTTCCTCCACGGGGGTCTCTTTCTCTTATTTTGTATCGATAAAGCGCGTAAAAAAATGCAAATCCTTTCGTGCCAGAAAGATTTCTCGTTGAAAAGTTTTAGAAGCACGTAACACCGCTTTTCATTTCACGCTTTGCATCGAAACGGTATAAGCACGTAAACCACACACGCTCGCTCGTATTGAACCTCCACAATATCGGTGTTCTTTCGCCTTTTTTCATAAATACCATTTTTTGCAATGAACCAATATCAGCTTAAACGTTCCTTTTTTATTTGGTTCTTCTCTCTCCTCTCATGTGTTTCAGTCATATTAAAAATTGTTGTTCCTCCAAACTCTCTCTATTCTCTCTCCTTTCACTCTCTTTGGTATTTTATTTAAGACACACCGATAAAGGTTAGCGCGTACAGTGGCGTGCTGAACGTACCGTGATAGCGCGTACAACGGACATGCTGTTCGAAAAACGAACAAGAGGAAGCACGTACAAAGGTAGCTCGCGCTAGGCATATATCGATACGAAACCTCCGTTTTTAGTCTCTCTTTTCGTCGTGGATATCGAAGAAGCGCGTAAAAGAAAATCCCGCTAAAACTCTCTCCGTGCCGGAAAGTGTGTATCCGTTGAAATTTTTGAAGCACGTACACCCGCTTTCACGCTTTACATCGAAACGGTATAAGCACGTAAACCACACACGCTCCGTATTGAACCTCCACAATATCGGTGTTCTTTCCGCCTTTTTCATAAATACCATTTTTTTGTGATGAACCAATATCAGCTTAAACGTTCCCTTTTTTTATTTGGTTCTTCTCTCATGTGTTTTTCAGTCATATTAAATTTTTGTTCCTCCAAACTCTCTCTTCTATTCTCTCCTTTCAACTCTCTTTGGTATTTTATTTAAGACACACCGATAAAGGTTAGCGCGTACAAGTGGCGTGCTGAACGTACCGTGATAGCGCGTACAACGGACATGCTGTTCGAAAAAAACAAATCGGAGCAAGCACGTACACAGAGAATTTTAGCTCGCGCTGGGCACATCGATTCTTACAAATCCACCCAAATTTTTATTTTCTCTCTCTCAAAATTTCGTGTCATAGTTACGATACACCGTAATAATATTTTTTGTACGTATAAGCGAAAACTCGATGTAATATCGAGAAATCACCCGTACCGAAAACTCTTCACTTTGGAAGAAGTTTCCATTTCAGAAACCGTTTTTACGAGTCATAGTTACATATTATTTCGTTTCAATATCTCTGCGCTGTACGTATAGTGAAGCATTTATTTAATATTTTACTTCATCGTACCGAAAAACTCTCCGCGAAGAAGAAGTTTTCTCGCGCATCGAGAAAATATTTAGGCGTTCGAGACGCACAAAACATTAAGGGGACGTAATATCATTTCTGAATTTCGGAATAAATATTCCGTTTCAAAATTTTTTAGCCTCTCGACTGAAGGCGTTGTAACGAACAAGTTCGTTCAACACCACTATCTAATTCATTTTTAAAATAAATTTTATAAAACCTTTTTTGGCCCGTTTTAGAACGGTCGGTTTTATTCTATCCCTTTTTAATTTTTAGTAGCCTGTGCCGCTTGAGTCAGTACAACGTACACACCAAAGTGCATACGAGTCACCAGCCTCATGTTAAAGGTTCGTCGCATATGTGCCATTTGGTCTTAGACGCCGACACGCGACAATGCAGTGTGGAGAAAATCCTGCATCGATACCGAGAACACGAACAGTCGAGGCAACACGAAGTTACGCACGAGGAGCGGTGGACTAGTTCTCAACCGAGGTCATAGAATAGCCACGCGCCCGACTCTGTTCCGTCTGGTACGATCGGACCGAACGTCTCCTTATAGGTACCGAACGGCCGGCCGGATGGTCGGCGACGCCGGCCGTTACGCACGGGCGCTTACGATGCTAACGCGCGATCCGAACGTGCCAATTCGAAAGTGCGGTAAAACTTAGCGCGAAAAAATCGATTTTTCAAAAAGTTGTCAAACACGCTAAAAAGTATACGGACGATGTTTTAACAATTATTTTACGAAATTTAATGACAAAATTAATCGAAAAAAAATTTTTTTTCCTTTTCTCGCCAAAATAAATACCAAACGAATTTCTAACGTAATAAACGAGTAACAAATAACAGTATACGTCCAAATAACATACAAGAATCGAGAAAATATTTATATTTTTTCAAAAAATTGAGCAAAAATCTCTCCGCATAGTCGGTTCGGTGCCGAGTCCGAACGTACCAAAGTACCTCCGGCATAGTCGGTTCGGTGAATCGACGACTGACAACCTATATAAAAAACGATTAAAACCTATAGAATAACGTATCACTAGAACATTTATACCATTTTGGCACGTTCGGATTCATAATTAACGAAATTATCGAAAATTTTTCATTGCGCATAGTCGGTTCGGTGAAAAGGTGACTGACAACCTATATTAAAAATGATTAAAACGTATAGAATAACGCACTACTAGAACATTTATACCATTTTGGCACGTTCGGATTCATAATTAACGAAATTATCCAAAATTTTTCGTTCCGCATAGTCGGTTCGGTGAAACGATGACTGACAACCTATATAAAAAACGATTAAAACCAATAGAATAACGTATTACTAGAACATTTATACAATTTTGGCACGTTCGGATTCATAAATAACAAAATTATTGAAAATTTTTCGTTCCGCATAGTCGGTTCGGTGGACCGTCTGATGCGAGACAATGTCCCACCGGCATAGTCGGTTCGGTGAATCGACGACTGACAACCTATATAAAAAACGATTAAAACCTATAGAATAACGTATCACAAGAACATTTATACCATTTTGGCACGTTCGGATTCATAATTGACGAAATTATCGAAAATTTTTCATTGCGCAAAGTCGGTTCGGTGAAAAGGTGACTGACAACCTATATTAGAAATGATTAAAACGTATAGAATAACGCATTACTAGAACATTTATACTATTTTGGCACGTTCGGATTCATAATTAACGAAATTATCTAAAATTTTTCGTTCCGCATAGTCGGTTCGGTGAAACGATGACTGACAACCTATATTAAAAACGATTAAAACCTATAGAATAACGTATTATTAGAACGTTTATACAATTTTGGCACGTTCGGATTCATAAATAACAAAATTATTGAAAATTTTTCGTTCCGCATAGTCGGTTCGGTAGGCCGTCCGACCGGGACCAAGTCCGTTCGGCATAGTCGGTTCGGTGAAACGATGACTGACAACCTATACTAAGAACGATTAAAACCAATAGAATAACGCATTACTAGAACATTTATACCATTTTGACACGTTCGGATTCATAATTAACGAAATTATCGAAAATTTTTCATTACGCATAGTCGGTTCGGTGAAACGGTGACTGACAACATATATTAAAAATGATTAAAACGTAAAGAATAACGCATTACTAGACCATTTATACCATTTTGGCACGTTCGGATTCATAATTAACGAAATTATCCAAAATTTTTCGTTCCGCATAGTCGGTTCGGTGAAACGATGACTGACAACCTATATAAAAAACGATTAAAACCAATAGAATAACGTATTACTAGAACATTTATACAATTTTGGCACGTTCGGATTCATAAATAACAAAATTATTGAAAATTTTTCGTTCCGCATAGTCGGTTCGGTGGACCGTCTGATGCGAGACAATGTCCCACCGGCATAGTCGGTTCGGTGAATCGACGACTGACAACCTATATAAAAAACGATTAAAACCTATAGAATAACGTATCACTAGAACATTTATACCATTTTGGCACGTTCGGATTCATAATTGACGAAATTATCGAAAATTTTTCATTGCGCAGAGTCGGTTCGGTGAAAAGGTGACTGACAACCTATATTAGAAATGATTAAAACGTATAGAATAACGCATTACTAGAACATTTATACTATTTTGGCACGTTCGGATTCATAATTAACGAAATTATCTAAAATTTTTCGTTCCGCATAGTCGGTTCGGTGAAACGATGACTGACAACCTATATTAAAAACGATTAAAACCTATAGAATAACGTATTATTAGAACGTTTATACAATTTTGGCACGTTCGGATTCATAAATAACAAAATTATTGAAAATTTTTCGTTCCGCATAGTCGGTTCGGTAGGCCGTCCGACCGGGACCAAGTCCGTTCGGCATAGTCGGTTCGGTGAAACGATGACTGACAACCTATACTAAGAACGATTAAAACCAATAGAATAACGCATTACTAGAACATTTATACCATTTTGACACGTTCGGATTCATAATTAACGAAATTATCGAAAATTTTTCATTACGCATAGTCGGTTCGGTGAAACGGTGACTGACAACATATATTAAAAATGATTAAAACGTAAAGAATAACGCATTACTAGACCATTTATACCATTTTGGCACGTTCGGATTCATAATTAACGAAATTATCCAAAATTTTTCGTTCCGCATAGTCGGTTCGGTGAAACGATGACTGACAACCTATATAAAAAACGATTAAAACCAATAGAATAACGTATTACTAGAACATTTATACAATTTTGGCACGTTCGGATTCATAAATAACAAAATTATTGAAAATTTTTCGTTCCGCATAGTCGGTTCGGTGGACCGTCTGATGCGAGACAATGTCCCACCGGCATAGTCGGTTCGGTGAATCGACGACTGACAACCTATATAAAAAACGATTAAAACCTATAGAATAACGTATCACTAGAACATTTATACCATTTTGGCACGTTCGGATTCATAATTGACGAAATTATCGAAAATTTTTCATTGCGCAGAGTCGGTTCGGTGAAAAGGTGACTGACAACCTATATTAGAAATGATTAAAACGTATAGAATAACGCATTACTAGAACATTTATACTATTTTGGCACGTTCGGATTCATAATTAACGAAATTATCTAAAATTTTTCGTTCCGCATAGTCGGTTCGGTGAAACGATGACTGACAACCTATATTAAAAACGATTAAAACCTATAGAATAACGTATTATTAGAACGTTTATACAATTTTGGCACGTTCGGATTCATAAATAACAAAATTATTGAAAATTTTTCGTTCCGCATAGTCGGTTCGGTAGGCCGTCCGACCGGGACCAAGTCCGTTCGGCATAGTCGGTTCGGTGAAACGATGACTGACAACCTATACTAAGAACGATTAAAACCAATAGAATAACGCATTACTAGAACATTTATACCATTTTGACACGTTCGGATTCATAATTAACGAAATTATCGAAAATTTTTCATTACGCATAGTCGGTTCGGTGAAACGGTGACTGACAACATATATTAAAAATGATTAAAACGTAAAGAATAACGCATTACTAGACCATTTATACCATTTTGGCACGTTCGGATTCATAATTAACGAAATTATCCAAAATTTTTCGTTCCGCATAGTCGGTTCGGTGAAACGATGACTGACAACCTATATAAAAAACGATTAAAACCAATAGAATAACGTATTACTAGAACATTTATACAATTTTGGCACGTTCGGATTCATAAATAACAAAATTATTGAAAATTTTTCGTTCCGCATAGTCGGTTCGGTGGACCGTCTGATGCGAGACAATGTCCCACCGGCATAGTCGGTTCGGTGAATCGACGACTGACAACCTATATAAAAAACGATTAAAACCTATAGAATAACGTATCACTAGAACATTTATACCATTTTGGCACGTTCGGATTCATAATTGACGAAATTATCGAAAATTTTTCATTGCGCAGAGTCGGTTCGGTGAAAAGGTGACTGACAACCTATATTAGAAATGATTAAAACGTATAGAATAACGCATTACTAGAACATTTATACTATTTTGGCACGTTCGGATTCATAATTAACGAAATTATCTAAAATTTTTCGTTCCGCATAGTCGGTTCGGTGAAACGATGACTGACAACCTATATTAAAAACGATTAAAACCTATAGAATAACGTATTATTAGAACGTTTATACAATTTTGGCACGTTCGGATTCATAAATAACAAAATTATTGAAAATTTTTCGTTCCGCATAGTCGGTTCGGTAGGCCGTCCGACCGGGACCAAGTCCGTTCGGCATAGTCGGTTCGGTGAAACGATGACTGACAACCTATACTAAGAACGATTAAAACCAATAGAATAACGCATTACTAGAACATTTATACCATTTTGACACGTTCGGATTCATAATTAACGAAATTATCGAAAATTTTTCATTACGCATAGTCGGTTCGGTGAAACGGTGACTGACAACATATATTAAAAATGATTAAAACGTAAAGAATAACGCATTACTAGACCATTTATACCATTTTGGCACGTTCGGATTCATAATTAACGAAATTATCCAAAATTTTTCGTTCCGCATAGTCGGTTCGGTGAAACGATGACTGACAACCTATATAAAAAACGATTAAAACCAATAGAATAACGTATTACTAGAACATTTATACAATTTTGGCACGTTCGGATTCATAAATAACAAAATTATTGAAAATTTTTCGTTCCGCATAGTCGGTTCGGTGGACCGTCTGATGCGAGACAATGTCCCACCGGCATAGTCGGTTCGGTGAATCGACGACTGACAACCTATATAAAAAACGATTAAAACCTATAGAATAACGTATCACTAGAACATTTATACCATTTTGGCACGTTCGGATTCATAATTGACGAAATTATCGAAAATTTTTCATTGCGCAGAGTCGGTTCGGTGAAAAGGTGACTGACAACCTATATTAGAAATGATTAAAACGTATAGAATAACGCATTACTAGAACATTTATACTATTTTGGCACGTTCGGATTCATAATTAACGAAATTATCTAAAATTTTTCGTTCCGCATAGTCGGTTCGGTGAAACGATGACTGACAACCTATATTAAAAACGATTAAAACCTATAGAATAACGTATTATTAGAACGTTTATTCAATTTTGGCACGTTCGGATTCATAAATAACAAAATTATTGAAAATTTTTCGTTCCGCATAGTCGGTTCGGTAGGCCGTCCGACCGGGACCAAGTCCGTTCGGCATAGTCGGTTCGGTGAAACGATGACTGACAACCTATACTAAGAACGATTAAAACCAATAGAATAACGCATTACTAGAACATTTATACCATTTTGACACGTTCGGATTCATAATTAACGAAATTATCGAAAATTTTTCATTACGCATAGTCGGTTCGGTGAAACGGTGACTGACAACATATATTAAAAATGATTAAAACGTAAAGAATAACGCATTACTAGACCATTTATACCATTTTGGCACGTTCGGATTCATAATTAACGAAATTATCCAAAATTTTTCGTTCCGCATAGTCGGTTCGGTGAAACGATGACTGACAACCTATATAAAAAACGATTAAAACCAATAGAATAACGTATTACTAGAACATTTATACAATTTTGGCACGTTCGGATTCATAAATAACAAAATTATTGAAAATTTTTCGTTCCGCATAGTCGGTTCGGTGGACCGTCTGATGCGAGACAATGTCCCACCGGCATAGTCGGTTCGGTGAATCGACGACTGACAACCTATATAAAAAACGATTAAAACCTATAGAATAACGTATCACTAGAACATTTATACCATTTTGGCACGTTCGGATTCATAATTGACGAAATTATCGAAAATTTTTCATTGCGCAGAGTCGGTTCGGTGAAAAGGTGACTGACAACCTATATTAGAAATGATTAAAACGTATAGAATAACGCATTACTAGAACATTTATACTATTTTGGCACGTTCGGATTCATAATTAACGAAATTATCTAAAATTTTTCGTTCCGCATAGTCGGTTCGGTGAAACGATGACTGACAACCTATATTAAAAACGATTAAAACCTATAGAATAACGTATTATTAGAACGTTTATACAATTTTGGCACGTTCGGATTCATAAATAACAAAATTATTGAAAATTTTTCGTTCCGCATAGTCGGTTCGGTAGGCCGTCCGACCGGGACCAAGTCCGTTCGGCATAGTCGGTTCGGTGAAACGATGACTGACAACCTATACTAAGAACGATTAAAACCAATAGAATAACGCATTACTAGAACATTTATACCATTTTGACACGTTCGGATTCATAATTAACGAAATTATCGAAAATTTTTCATTACGCATAGTCGGTTCGGTGAAACGGTGACTGACAACATATATTAAAAATGATTAAAACGTAAAGAATAACGCATTACTAGACCATTTATACCATTTTGGCACGTTCGGATTCATAATTAACGAAATTATCCAAAATTTTTCGTTCCGCATAGTCGGTTCGGTGAAACGATGACTGACAACCTATATAAAAAACGATTAAAACCAATAGAATAACGTATTACTAGAACATTTATACAATTTTGGCACGTTCGGATTCATAAATAACAAAATTATTGAAAATTTTTCGTTCCGCATAGTCGGTTCGGTGGACCGTCTGATGCGAGACAATGTCCCACCGGCATAGTCGGTTCGGTGAATCGACGACTGACAACCTATATAAAAAACGATTAAAACCTATAGAATAACGTATCACTAGAACATTTATACCATTTTGGCACGTTCGGATTCATAATTGACGAAATTATCGAAAATTTTTCATTGCGCATAGTCGGTTCGGTGAAAAGGTGACTGACAACCTATATTAAAAATGATTAAAACGTATAGAATAACGCACTACTAGACCATTTATACCATTTTGCCACGTTCGGATTCATAATTAACGAAGTTATCTAAAATTTTTCGTTCCGCATACTCGGTTCGGTGAAACGATGATTGACAACCTATATATAAAACGATTAAAACCAATAGAATAACGTATTACTAGAACATTTATACAATTTTGGCACGTTCGGATTCATAAATAACAAAATTATTGAAAATTTTTCGTTCCGCATAGTCGGTTCGGTGGACCGTCCGATGCGAGACAATGTCCCACCGGCATAGTCGGTTCGGTGAATCGACGACCGACAACCTATATAAAAAACGATTAAAACCTATAGAATAACGTATCACTAGACCATTTATACCATTTTAGCACGTTCCTATTCATGATTAACGAAATTATCGAAAATTTTTCATTGCGCATAGTCGGTTCGGTGAAACGGTGACTGACAACCTATATTAAAAATGATTATAACGTATAGAATAACGTATCACTAGAACATTTATACAATTTTGGCACGTTCGGATTCATAAATAACAAAATTATTGAAAATTTTTCGTTCCGCATAGTCGGTTCGGTGAAACGATGACTGACAACCTATATTAAAAACGATTAAAACCTATAGAATAACGTATTACTGGAACATTTATACAATTTTTGCACGTTCGGATTCATAAATAACAAAATTATTGAGAATTATTCGTTCCGCATAGTCGGTTCGGTGGGCCGTCCGAGCACGACCAAGTCCGTCCGGCATAGTCGGTTCGGTGAAACGATGACTGACAACCTATACTAAGAACGATTAAAACCAATAGAATAACGTATTACTAGAACGTTTATACAACTTTGGCACGTTCGGATTCATAAATAACAAAATTATTGAGAATTATTCGTTCCGCATAGTCGGTTCGGTGAAACGATGATTGACAACCTGTATAAAAATTGTTCATAACCGATAAAGTAACGTATTTCTAGCACCGATATACCGTTTCGGCACTTTCGGATACATAATTAACGAAATTATCGAAAATTTTTCATTCCGCATAGTCGGTTCGGTGAAACGATGACTGACAACATATATAAAAAACGATCAAAACCTATAGAATAACGTATTGCTAGAACATTTATACCACTTTGGCACGTTCGGATTCATTATTAACGTAATTATCGAAATTTTTTCATTCCGCATAGTCGGTTCGGTGAAACGATGATTGACAACCTATATAAAAATTGCTCAAAACCAATAAAGTAACGTATATCTAGCACCGCTATACCGTTTCGGCACGTTCGGATTCATAAATGTCGAAATTAACGGAGAAACATCGTTCCGCATAGTCGGTTCGGTGAACCGATGACTGACAACGCATATAAAAAACACTTAGAATCGATGCCGTAGCCGATTTCTATTGCCGCTAGAACGTTTTGGTACGTCCGAATTCAATATCGTAGAAATTATCCACGAAACTCTGTTCCGCATAGTCGGTTCGGTGGACCGTCCGAGTGCGACCAAGTCCCTCCGGCATAGTCGGTTCGGTGGATCGGCTACTGACAACCTATTGAATTATTGCTTAGAATAGATAAAGTAACGTATTTCTAGTGTCCCTATACCGTTTTGGCACGTTCGGATGCACTATTGTAGATATTATCGATAAAACTCCGTTCCGCTTAGTCGGTTCGGTGAACCGATGACCGACAACGCATAGAAAAATCACTCAGTATCGATACTGTAACGGATTTCTATTACCGCCATAACGTTTTTGTACGTTCGAATTCAAAATGGTAGAAATTATCGACGAAACTCCGTTCCGCTTAGTCGGTTCGGTACGGAGCGCAACCGCGACTATGTCCCCCCGGCATAGTCGGTTCGGTGGATCGGCTACTGACAACCTATTGAATTAATGCTCAGAATCGATGCAGTAACGTATTTCTAGCATTCCTATACCGTTTTGGCACGTTCGGATCCACTATTGTACATATTATCGACAAAACTCCGTTCCGCTTAGTCGGTTCGGTGAACCGATGACCGACAACGCATAGAAAAATCACTCAGTATCGATACTGTAACGGATTTCTATTACCGCCATAACGTTTTTGTACGTTTGAATTCAAAATGGTAGAAATTATCGACGAAACTCCGTTCCGCTTAGTCGGTTCGGTACGGAGCGCAACCGCGACTATGTCCCCCGGGCATAGTCGGTTCGGTGGATCGGCTACTGACAACCTATTGAATTAATGCTCAGAATCGATGCAGTAACGTATTTCTAGCATTCCTATACCGTTTTGGCACGTTCGGATCCACTATTGTAGATATTATCGATAAAATTCCGTTCCGCTTAGTCGGTTCGGTGAACCGATGACTGACAACGCATAGAAGAAACACTTAGAATCGATACTGTAACGGATTTCTATTTCCCCCCATAACGTTTTTGTACGTTCGAATTCAAAATGGTAGAAATTATCGACGAAACTCCGTTCCGCTTAGTCGGTTCGGTACGGAGCGCAACCGCGACTATGTCCCCCGGGCATAGTCGGTTCGGTGGATCGGCTACTGACAACCTATTGAATTAATGCTTAGAATAGATAAAGTAACGTATTTCTAGCATTCCTGTACCAGTTTGGCACGTTCGGGTGCGCAATTGTTCGAGTTATCGACGAAACTCCGTTCCGCATAGTCGGTTCGGTGCGTCGTTTACATTTTCTAAGTCCTGGCCGCGTATTGCTTTCTCATTTCCAAAGTCCTGGCCGCGTATTGCTTTCTCATTTCCATAGTCCTGGCCGCGTATTGCTTTCTCATTTCCAAAGTCCTGGCCGCGTATTGCTTTCTCATTTCCAAAGTCCTGGCCGCGTATTGCTTTCTCATTTTCAATGTCCTGGCCGCGTATTGCTTTCCGTCTTTCTAACATCCGACCGTGTAGTACTTAGCATTTTCGAAGTCTCAGCCGCGTTATGAGATTTATTTTTTTAAGTCCGCCGGCGCTCATGGCTTTATTTTCTTCTCTACGCGCGCGCGCGTGCCTTTCTATTTTTTTTCTAAGTCCAACGGCGTATTGCTTTCAAAAAATTTTCTTCGCGCTTCGCGCGAACGAGGAACAAAAAAAAAATTTTTTTTTCCTCTCCTCTCACTTACTTTCCTTGCCTTTCCCCCCCTTCTTCGCCCTTTTCTTCACACTTTCGCTCTCTATATAATATATATATTATTATGTCTAATAATATAATTAACTATTATTTATTATATTAATATTATAATATAATATAATTTATAAGTGTGATGTTAAAACCTCATTCACACTCTCAAACTTATAATTAATTTGATCTCTCCAACACTTATTAGGGGCCTTTCTCCTCAAATCGTAATGTTCCACTGTAACATCGTGGACATAGATACTGAGGATAGACCACGGAGAGATCATATATTTCTGACACTTCTTGTATTAGAAACTTTGCGTTTCGTTGCTTTCGCAGATGTTCGTCCACATCTTGTTGTGCGAGTCGCATATCTCAACCTTCGTTCTTTAATTCTCACAAAGTTGTACGAAGTCGCGAAATAAACATGTATCTCGCATTCGTACGAGAGGTGTCTGGCCTTCCTCAGAACACCTCTCTCTTTATTAGTACGATCTAAGTATATATCTCGTGTGTCTCGTGCCGAAGTCCAGAAAAATTTCTATAAACTTTGCCTTTTTTCCATACGGCAGACACATTTTTGCTTAGGACACCTCTATTTTGCTTTGCAAAATTTTATATAACTTTATTTTGGGGACGTAATCTTAGCATGTATTATTCGATGCATTTTAACATCAGTTACTTCTCGTCATTCGCCACAGTTCTGCTTTTTACCACACTTTGGGTCCTTTTCAACCCGCGGTAACATTTGGCGGAGAGCGACGCTGCCCCATCGTCCGGCATGTTCGGACCGTCGTCTCCCATATAGATACCGAACGGCCGTCCAAATGGTCGGCGACGCCGGCTCTTACGCACTGAACCTTATAGTGAAAAAGTGCGATTTTTGCTCAACTTTTCAAAAGTCGATTTTTACTTTAAAAATTTTACGAACTTCCCAACTTACGTTGTCGTTCGTCATATTTCCATGCACCACCAATTGCCATTTCATATCATTTCTCATGGTACGAAAGTATCGAAGTAAAAATACTTAGTCTTTCGTACGAGAGAAATTTTGCCTTAGGACACCTTCAGTTCGTGTAAAATTTCATTAATTTTACTTTGAACATAATTCTAGTTTATGTCAGATCGATGCATTTTAGCAACGATTATTCGTAACTTGCCAAAGTTCCGCTTATACGTATATTGGGTCTGTTTGACCCGCGGTAACTTATGGCGGAGAACGACGCTGCCCCATCGTCCGGTATGTTCGGACCGTCGTCTCCCATATAGATACCGAACGGCCGTCCAAATGGTCGGCGACGCCGGCTCTTACGCACTGAACCTTATAGTGAAAAAGTGCGATTTTTGCTCAACTTTTCAAAAGTCGATTTTTACTTTAAAAATTTTACGAACTTCCCAACTTACGTTGTCGTTCGTCATATTTCCATGCACCACCAATTGCCATTTCATATCATTTCTCATGGTACGAAAGTATCGAAGTAAAAATACTTAGTCTTTCGTACGAGAGAAATTTTGCCTTAGGACACCTTCAGTTCGTGTAAAATTTCATTAATTTTACTTTGAACATAATTCTAGTTTATGTCAGATCGATGCATTTTAGCAACGATTATTCGTACTTGCCAAAGTTCCGCTTATACGTATATTGGGTCTGTTTGACCCGCGGTAACTTATGGCGGAGAACGACGCTGCCCCATCGTCCGGTATGTTCGGACCGTCGTCTCCCATATAGATACCGAACGGCCGTCCAAATGGTCGGCGACGCCGGCTCTTACGCACTGAACCTTATAGTGAAAAAGTGCGATTTTTGCTCAACTTTTCAAAAGTCGATTTTTACTTTAAAAATTTTACGAACTTCCCAACTTACGTTGTCGTTCGTCATATTTCCATGCACCACCAATTGCCATTTCATATCATTTCTCATGGTACGAAAGTATCGAAGTAAAAATACTTAGTCTTTCGTACGAGAGAAATTTTGCCTTAGGACACCTTCAGTTCGTGTAAAATTTCATTAATTTTACTTTGAACATAATTCTAGTTTATGTCAGATCGATGCATTTTAGCAACGATTATTCGTACTTGCCAAAGTTCCGCTTATACGTATATTGGGTCTTTTTGACCCGCGGTAACTTTTGGCGGAGAACGACGCTGCCCCATCGTCCGGTATGTTCGGACCGTCGTCTCCCATACAGGTACCGAACGGCCGGCCGGATGGTCGGCGACGCCGGCCGTTACGCACGGGCGCTTACGATGCTAACGCGCGATCCGAACGTGCCAATTCGAGAGTGCGGTAAAACTTAGCGTGAAAAAATCGATTTTCCAAAAAGTTGTAAAACACGTTTAAAATGATGATAAATGAATTCGTGTATAAAAAATTTTTTTTTTCGGTAGAAATTGAGAATAAACCGCTCCGCATAGTCGGTTCGGTGAAACGATGACTGATAACCCATTAAAATAATGATCAGAGCTGTTAGAGCATTGTATTCTTAGTACTCCTATATGGTTTTGGTACG
>NW_027473602.1:15000-22500 GCF_050947335.1 Megachile rotundata | reverse complement strand
ATTAGATAGCGATTCAGAATGTATAACTTTTGCCATGGACGCAAGGCAGCGCGGCGCAGGCGTTCAAGCATCGACTCCAGATTAGAGGGAGAGGGGGCCAACATGCCACTCTGATTGTAGTTGTGACCCAAATATTTTAGCTGTTCGAGCACACGCAGAGTAGGAACCGACGCGCCATCTATTTCAAATCGTGACTTGGTGTCGACCACAACTCTTTTAGTGCCTGGTACACGTGCGAGCTGGAGGGCACGACATTTGGAGGGATTCACCTCCATATGGGTCTTCTTCAGGAAGGCGTGGAGCCTACGGAGATGTTCTTTAATTCCGTGAATAGTGTTACTGACAAATATTATGTCATCGGCAAACAGCAGACAGCCAATCCTGGAGTCCCCAAGTTGGATACCATCCTTGGGGTTAACGGAGGACACAAGGTCGTCGATGGCGATATTAAAAAGGATCGGGCTATCCGTGTCGCCTTGTCGAACTCCACGACACATCCTGATAGGAGAGCTCCTTTCTCCATGACACTCGATGATGGTATCGACCTCCTTATAGGTCGACATAATATATTTCACGGTGTGCTGGTCGACACCTTTGTTTATAAGAGCGTTTTCTATGGCGGTAGGGTGAATTTTGTCGAATGCTTTCGTTAGGTCTATGGACAACACGTAGAGGGGCTTGCCATTCATTCGGTGTTCTCGCACGATCGCGTCAAGAATGGTGCTGCTGGCCATAATTCCATCGCATGGAGTGAAACCCCTCTGAGCGTGGTGCAATTTCACATTGTTTGATAATCGAGAAGCCAGAATTTTGTGTAAGAGTCGGGAGAAGATGGAAGAGACTGTGATAGGGCGCCAATTAGCAGTTTTCGATAGGTCGCCCTTCTTGGGTATCAGCACGGTACGGTTGTGACGCAAAATGGTTGGGGTGCGGCAGAGACCAAACACGATATTGAGAAGTCCAACCACGTCCGCCAAGTTAGCCCTTCGCAGGTCTTCGCGCGTAATTTTATCAGGGCCGCTCGCCGATTGTTTGAGGCGCCGTAGAGCTAACTCCGTCTCCGCGAAGGTGATAGGGTAATCCAAGCGCAAGACTTCGCTAGGAGGTTGCGGGGCTGGACCGGAGTACTCAGGACATTCCTCAAAAATAGGACGAAAATAGGCCTCTATCTCGGCCATCTTAGGACATACGGTCACGTTAATATCCTTGTCGTCCAATATAGCATGGGCCAGCTGTGTAGGGTTCTCAGCAAACAACCGTTGATACATGCTGAAGTTTGCGGACCTCTTAGCCGCACGATTCGATCCTTTCCGAACCTTGGATCTTTTTGGCTCGGTTCTTTTGCGCCTCCTCTTCTTCCCCCCCGGGCCAGATGATGGATCTTGGCGGTTCCCAAGATCACAAATGGCAGAAGATAAAGACGGGTCGAACTCCTCGAACTCCGCGCAGTCGAACAATTTAGAAATGAGTAACTGGGTATCGGGGGAACATGATGGTGACAGGTCCTTCAGGAAGCGGCAAATATCTGTCTGTTTTAAGAGTGGGCAGCTATTGTTATCAGCGTCTGACGGCGCCCATGCATCGGCAGTCGCTGCGGTACCAGGAAAAGGATCCGCCTGCTCGATAGGACACTCCGCAGAACGCCGTGAGTATGTGTGTGTGGGTGTTGACGGCGCGCTCCCGGCAGCAGAAGTCGAGGCAGATGTAATCCCCGATAGAGTCTCTTTGTAGGACATCTTCTGCCGTTGTTTCTTTATGGCCTCACTGGAGCGGCCAGTGTGTGAGGCAGCCAGCCGGGTGTTGATTTCCGTCTGTGATAGGCCGACGGGCAGCTGCGATTCCAAAAGTGCAAGCTGCATTTCTTCCGACGGTGTCCATTTCGGCCTACTGGTTGGAGCACGCTTCTCGGCCAGCACGAGATCTTGTTGGTTGTAATCTGTCGGGTGAGCACGTTTGATATGTTGTCGAAGACCAGCATATTTTGGAAATTTGGATGAGCATATGCTGCAGGAATATGAACCATCCTCATTGGGAGGAGGCTGTGTACATCGCCGAATGTGCTGCTTCCTCTGAGCCAGGACCCTTGCCGAGAGATCAATTAAGCAGGAAGGGCATGCCGAGCAATCATTATCCGAACGTGTATCGACGGGATATCCATGGGACGTCGCCGAGTCGTCAACAGAATCCAATCCGGGTATCCGAGTTTTATTCTTCGTGTTCTTTGGAGCGGTAAAAATTTGGAGCTAAGCTCCGAGGCGTCCGAGGGCTGCTGACCCCGGGACACCTCCGACATAATGTCGTTTGGGCTTGCGCCCGTTCGCCGCACGCCGTTTAGCCGTGACTGGGACTGCGATGGTGACGTGAGTCACCCAAACAGCCAACCAGTCACGTTACCGGCAGGTACCACTAGGAGGTAGGTCGTGCGACTTGGATGGGAGAGGCTGAAGGACCTAACGAGAGGTCTGAGTTACGCATTGCCATCCCTGCAACCATGACTCACGCAAGCGACGGAGTTTTTCCCCCGGCGAACCGAAGGAGAAACTCGGAGCGATTTACGCTTAAGAGAGTCATAGTTACTCCCGCCGTTTACCCGCGCTTAATTGAATTTCTTCACGTTGACATTCAGAGCACTGGGCAGAAATCACATTGCGTCATCACCCTTGAGGGCCATCGCAATGCTTTGTTTTAATTAGACAGTCGGATTCCCCTAGTCCGTGCCAGTTCTGAGCTAAGCGTTGAATGGCGGCCGAAGAGGCGAAAAGGACGGCCGAAGCCGTCACAAGAAGCCTCGCAGCAAGGAAGATCCGTTGGCGGCCAAGGCACGGGACCGAGCTCGGATTCCGGGACGCGACGCGAAGTCGCCAACCGTTCACCTCGCCCAGGCCCGGCACGTCAGCCTGGCCAACTTCCCGACCAAGCCCGACACGCCCCGCTCCTCAGAGCCAATCCTTATTCCGAAGTTACGGATCCAATTTGCCGACTTCCCTTACCTACATTAATCTATCGACTAGAGGCTCTTCACCTTGGAGACCTGCTGCGGATATGGGTACGAACCGGCGCGATACCTCCACGTGGCCCTCTCCTGGATTTTCAAGGTCCGAGGGGAAGATCCAGACACCGCCGCAACTGCGGTGCTCTTCGCGTTCCAAACCCTATCTCCCTGCTAGAGGTTTCCAGGGAACTCGAACGCTTATACAGAAAAGAAAACTCTTCCCAGATCTCCCGACGGCGTCTCCAGGTCATTTTGGGTTACCCCGACGAACACTCTTACGAGGGCCCGATTGGTATGCGGTTCCGCTGCCGGGTTCCGGAATAGGAACCGGATTCCCTTTCGCCCGATGGGTGTGTTTCTTCCCAAATCACGCAAAATTATATAAACAACGACGCATCTGCGACGCAACGACGACACGACTTGCGTTCGATAGTTTGTAAGATTTAACCAAGCAAAAAATAGAAAAAAAATCGCTTTCAGGCGTTCGACAACGTCGCATCACGTCGAACGTGAAGTATCCATCGATCCGAACCGCGATCATTTTTTTTCAGCGTTCAACGTTTTTGTCAATTTATCAATAAAAATGATCATGTTCGAGCGGTGGATTAGGACACAAACACGAAACGACGGCGACGTAAATTGTTATTTAACTGCAATTTTTTTCTCTTTTTAACATTTTTTGCCTTTTGCGCGCGTACGTGCGTGCGAGCGTACGTATGTTTGTCATTTGCGTTCGAAAAGCGTGAATTTTAGGACACCTCATCAACATTAGATTTCTCTTAGGGCTTAGGATCGACTGACTCGTGTGCAACGGCTGTTCACACGAAACCCTTCTCCACGTCAGTCCTCCAGGTCCTCGCTGGAGTATTTGCTACTACCACCAAGATCTGCACCGACGGCGGCTCCAGGCAGGCTCACGCCCAGACCCTTCTGCGCACACCGCCGCGACCCTCCTACTCGTCAAGGCTTCATGGAGAACGGGAACTAAATCCCGTTCCTGCGCACTTGCCGTTGACGGCGGAGTATAGGCGCGACGCTTCAGCGCCATCCATTTTCAGGGCTAGTTGCTTCGGCAGGTGAGTTGTTACACACTCCTTAGCGGATTCCGACTTCCATGGCCACCGTCCTGCTGTCTTAAGCAACCAACGCCTTTCATGGTATCCCATAAGCGTCGACTTAGGCGCCTTAACTCTGCGTTTGGTTCATCCCACAGCGCCAGTTCTGCTTACCAAAATTGGCCCACTTGGCACTCTGATCCAAGAAAAATTTTATCAATTTATATCTCGTGGCTTCATGAAAATTCAAGCAAGCCAGAGATCTCACCCATTTAAAGTTTGAGAATAGGTTGAGGTCGTTTCGGCCCCAAGGCCTCTAATCATTCGCTTTACCAGATGAGACTCGTTATGCGTTCGAGTCGAGTGCCAGCTATCCTGAGGGAAACTTCGGAGGGAACCAGCTACTAGATGGTTCGATTAGTCTTTCGCCCCTATACCCAGTTCCGACGATCGATTTGCACGTCAGAATCGCTACGGACCTCCATCAGGGTTTCCCCTGACTTCGTCCTGACCAGGCATAGTTCACCATCTTTCGGGTCCCAACGTGTACGCTCTAGGTGCGCCTCTTCTCGCAATGAGAACGAGACGCCCCGGGAGTGCGAGGCCTAATCGTAACGAGGCCCATCCTCCCTTAGTCGACTTCACGGACGACTTTCACTTTCATTTCGCCTTTAGGTTTATCAAATCCCAATGACTCGCGTACATGTTAGACTCCTTGGTCCGTGTTTCAAGACGGGTCCCGAGAGTACCCAAAGCAATAGCGTCGCCGACCGGTAATTCAAAGTTTGGCCAGTCCAAGGACTCCGCCTGCCAACAGCCCGCCAGGCCCGGTTACGGCGCTAAGTCCGTACATCCGGTATCTAGACTGGAACGAGCTTGCGGCGGTCCTGGACGCAGTGCGTTCGAGAATTTTGCGGCCCGATACCGTCTGAGTACCGTCGCGCAGTCGGCCGGGCATCCAAGGGGCTGTCATCGTACGCTAAAAGCGACGGACAGTCTTCGCCTCGGGCCTTAGACCGACACGCAACGGGTCGCGACGTTCTACTAGGGGAGAAGTGCACGACTACATAGCCGGAACATTCGCCGCGGGTGGTGTGCCCACGCCGATGGGAAACCCGCCGTAACGGGACCATCCGGGGCACTATCGCACCAACACGGGAGCCAGCTTCGTTGACGATGAATCTCCCCATTCGATCTTTTGGGTTTCTCGGGTTTACCCCTGAACGGTTTCACGTACTCTTGAACTCTCTCTTCAAAGTTCTTTTCAACTTTCCCTCACGGTACTTGTTCGCTATCGGTCTCGTGGTCATATTTAGCCTTAGATGGAGTTTACCACCCACTTAGGGCTGCACTCTCAAGCAACCCGACTCTAAGGAGAGATCCACCCGAGACGCGTACCGGTCGCTACGGGCCTGGCACCCTCTATGGGTAAGTGGCCCCATTCAAGATGGACTTGGACGCGATTCGATGTCTCGGGATAAACGGATCCTCCTGAACACTACATTTCCCAGCGGCGTTAACCGCGGGATTCAGTGCTGGGCTCATTCCTGTTCGCTCGCCGCTACTAAGGAAATCCTTGTTAGTTTCTTTTCCTCCGCTTATTAATATGCTTAAATTCAGCGGGTAATCTCGCCTGCTCTGAGGTCGTCGAAATTTTATTATTTCTTTTCAAAGTTATACCACAAACTGTACGCTCTTTTCGGGGTTTCGACACGTAATACGAAAGGTATATTAATACCAACGACGCACAGGGATTATGTCGTTCGATTTTTTCCTTGTATCGTTCGATAACCAACTATTTTTCTCTTTTCGGATCAACACAATATCGTCGACTACTCGAAGGTACGTACGAGCCAAAATGAAAGCTCGGTGTCTCCTCTCTCTTTTGTTCGACAAAAGAAAAAAGGCACTTAAAACGCCGCATATTCGGGCAGGCGGGACAACGACAAAAAAAAAAACGACGACGACGACGTCCGGTTGTTCTCGACTCGCGTCGGAGTATATATGTATATATTATAATCGGATATATCTTTTTATCTATCCAGGGCGCGTTAAAACAAACGACGAGGAGAGACTACGACAACGAGGAGATAAAGGTCGGACCTTTTCTTCTTACCCTCGGCGCGCTCTCGCACACGATCGTTTCATGTTTCTTTTGTCCCCTAAAGGATACATATACCGTTACAACATATTTACGTTCGAATATACACTCGACGGTCGATAAACCGTAAAGACGCATCGTCCGATACGTTTTTTCTTTTGCTGTCGCGTTCCGACGCAAAATCCCAAGAAAAGGGCGAGAATGCCAGAGACAGCCATGTAAACCATCGGTGACTTATCATGGTCCAGAGAATAAAGGGTTAAAGGAAAAAAAAATCCCATTTTTAACGTGCGTGGTACACCTTCGTCGTGTATATATCGTTCGATGAAACCACGAGCGCACAAAAGGAGGAACAAAAGCGTTTCGAGATCGATCTTCGGTGTAAATGTCATTGTTCATTTGCGTTCGACCGTTGTTCGATAAAAGAAATTTAACACACGAACAACAATGAAGGGAGACTCTCGCAAGACGATCACCAAATAAGCGTTTATCGTTCGATCGGTCCGGGTTTTTCAACGTCCGTCCGGCACAATTATGCACTTCGAGGACTGGACGACCGGAACCCGTATTGGGATCGCGCGGTCTTCCGCTTCTAATCAACGACAACGAAGCGATCTGCGCTTGTAAATGTTAAAAAAACGTGGCGAAGCTACGATCTCGTAATAATTTAACCGTGAAAGAGCTTCCGTCGCACGTTTATTTTTAACTTTTCTCCTCGTTGTATAAACTTTCGCACCGTCGAAAAAAAAATTCGACAATCATTTCAGACAACGTCGGGAGCGCGGAGAAACGCCGTAAACACGCTCTACTCTCGGCTTGCTTCCTTCAAATTGGTGTCTAACAATTCTCTCGCAGGGCGAAGAATCATTTTCTCTCTCGTCTAAATATCCTTCTGTAGTTAGGTGTTTTCGACTCGGGAGCGCTCTTTCACGGGCGGTCGTATATGGTCTCTTTTAGGGGTTTAACTAGAAACCACGACTCACGCAAGCCGAGATAAGCGCATTCCGCCGAGAAGATCCTAAAAACTAAGAATTGCGAGATATACGAAAATGTTCTTCTGTCGCCTGTGAAAAAAATGAACACTAGCAAAGAGAGGGCGAGACACGAACGTTCCATTTAACATTCTCCGCGTCAAACGCCGACGAAATGTCCAACCATCGCTCGTACGTTTTCGCCAATTTCGCAAGTTGTTCTCTCTCTCGCGTTCGACCATCGGATCCCGCTCCGAAACGTTCGACTTTTCGGCGTTTAACAGTTTCGTTTTATCTAGTCGAACGACGAGCGGTACCGAAAAAAATTTAACAATGAAGAGAAAACCTTTTGCTGCTAAAGGCAAACGCAAGCAGTCTTTA